>NW_016828193.1:279516-304577 GCF_001698545.2 Rhinopithecus bieti
TTACCCGATTTTCCAGGTGTTGTGTGTCTCAGTTCCCCTGGCTAGGAAAAGGGATTCCCTTCCCCCTTGCGCTTCCCAGGTGAGGTGATGCCTCGCCCTGCTTCAGCTCTCGCTGGTCGGGCTGCAGCAGCTGACCAGCACCGATTGTCCAGCACTCCCTAGTGAGATGACCCCAGTACCTCAGTTGAAAATGCAGAAATCACCGGTCTTCTGTGTTGCCTGTGCTGGGAGTTGGAGACTGGAGCTGTTCCTATTCGGCCATCTTGCTCCGCCCCGAGATATTTTGATACAGGCATGCAATGTGAAATAAGCACATCCTGGAGAAAACCTTTGCATTTAAGGTATGATATTGAGCCATCTCCTAACCTTGATAGCCCTCAGTTTTCCCATTTATAAACTGAGAACTATTAACAGCACCTACCTCATGGGGTTGTTCAAATTTAATGAGCCGCTATATGTAAAGCACTTAAAATGGCATAGAGTAGATGTTTAATAAATATCAGCTATTTTTTTCTTTTTGTTATTGTGACACTGATTTCTGAGAATTTGCAGAAACTCATTGAAACCTTATTCTGATTTTTCCTTCCTGTCCTCTCTTGCTCCAGTTGTGAAATGAGGCTTCAAATCTGTGCACCAGTTGACAAATGCTGATAGTTGTCGAATAAGTGTAGCTTGTAGCTTGTAATACGAGCCTGTTTGTGATGATGAGGGCACACTATGCCAGACTCAGCTGTCCACAGTTGAGTATGCCATAATTTCTCAGATTCTTTCTCTCTTCTTAATAGCTGAAACTGTCAGATGCCATCATCAACGAGTTGAAGATTTGTGTCAGCTGCTCTGATTTAAAAAAAAAAAAAAAAGAAAGTGAGTGTAATTCCCAATCTTGGTGTCACATTGGAATTACCTGGGAAAAATTTAAAATGACCAAAACTTAGATCCTTCTCCCAGAGATACTGATTTAACTGGCCTGGGGTGTGGCCTGGGCATCAGGATTTTTGGTATCTTCCTACTTTCTGAAGTCTCACTGGGCTATAACTATAAAATAAGTTCACATGTTTAATTTTTAATTTTTTTATCATTTGTAAAGTTTAACAAATATATTAAAAAGTATATAAATATCAGCTTAAATTGTTATGAAATGAACACCCATGTACCATGATCCACTGCGAGAAATATAACATTTCTAAACACTCAAGAGCTACCCGACTTTTCCTCGAGACCTCTTTTCCGATCCTCTAGAGGTAACCATTACCCTGCCATCTTACAGTCACGTTTCTTCTGTTTTGTAATATTACCATATGATTAGGAGTTCCAAAACAACATAGGAGTAGATTTTCATACTTTCGCACTGTATTTAAATGCAATTATGACTTTGTATCTGGCTTCTTTTGCTCAATATTATATGTAGTTTTTATTCATTTATGTTTTTGGATATAGTTATAATTCTTTGCTTTTCATTATTCTACAGTATTCTCTTGTATCGATACGTGATAATATCTTTATCCCACGCTTGAAAGATGTTTTGGTTGTTTTTGTTTGGGGACTATTACGACCAGTAACTGCTATGAGTACTTTTATGTGTATCCGGCTGCACCAAGATAGACATTTGTGAACGTATGTATCTAGAAGTAGGGTTGGACACATTCACTCATCGGAAAGGAGATACAGAGGCTGAGCTGCAGTTTTGGTAGACTCTTGAGGATAGATAGGAATTGGATACTGGGACCCTGTCACAACTGCTGCTCTGGGCTGGGACCCTGTAGGGTCACACTGCTCTGAACCATGTACCTTGGGAGTGTTGATTATCTACAGGGGGCAATTCACAGACTGAGCTGTGCCTTCAGTAGTTTCCTGGGCTGAAGGGAGAAGGTTCAGTGCCCATCAAGGGTAGCGATCATGATGAAACCCTTCCTACTCTGGGCTGGGACCCAAAGGCAGCCTCCCAGCAGTGAGGTCACAGACTCTGTCATAGCAGGACAGTTGGCTAACCCAGAAAATATCAGGCCTTCATTCTATCCTCAACAGCTGGTATAAGGAAATAAACATAGAGTCTGGAGAAGAATAGCATTATCCTAGGCCTTGAGATAGTTATTAAGTTCTAATTCTCTTCTTGATCTTGACCAGTCATTCCCCACTGTCTTGTTAGTTCACTGATACTTTGATGAAGATGCTTTTGTTTTTTCTCAACTTTTTTCATTATCTTCAGCAGGAGGTTTGGTATGAATCAATTATTATGGTATGTGCCCCCTATCCTGTATGATAAATTCAGGCTTCTTTCAGATACCTCTGCTAAATACCCAAGGGGGTTCCAGGGAGTGCCAGCCAGCTTTTCCAGTCTGTTCTCGTGGTTGCCTGACTAGTGGACTACTGCCCTGCCCTTCTGCAAGTTCTCTCATGCCACGTTGAGTGCATTATCCTTCAGGTGGCTTCTGCTGTCTTGTACCACTTTGCTCCCACATGGACCTAGGCTATGGTATCTTGGAACTGGCCCATACTGATTCACAAGAACTGATTGTTAAATCTTCAGGAATTTTGTGAGCCAGTGGTTAAATACAGCCATTATTAAAAGTTATATTATGTAAATGTACAATTTAATTTATATTAAAAACAAAAGACAGTTAATATACTCAAAATGCATCCCTTCCTAATTATTTTCCCATGTTTTACTGTTTATGCTCTTGAGATTATATTGGGTCTGTATTGTAGAAATACTGTATAATGGTGAATATGTCTCAACTCCACATTCAGTGGCATCACTGCTTGAAATCAGTCATGGAGGAATATTTACACCATGGAAATTGGCAAACGCTACAAATCAAGGCTTTTTTTTTTTTTTTTTTTAGTCTGTTGTTAAACATTTATCAGCATGCCATTGGATATAGTCCCTCTTTCTAAATCCTTACAGCTGGGTTTAGGCCAGATGATGAAAATAGGAATCAGAGAGTAACAAAGGGGAGTTACCATGCAGAGAACTTAAAATTCGTTATTAGAAATGGTTACTCTGAGTAACCGCTTTCCCACTTCCACTTTGTCTTCAGTTTCTTCTCTGCATAGCATCCAGAGTGATCCTGTTAAAATGTAAATAAGACCAGGTTGCTCTTTTGCTTAAAGTCCTCTGATGTCTTCTACTTTCTCTTAGGTAATAAGCCATGTTTAGTTACATAGGATTGTTCTTCTTACCTCCTGACATCCATTATTCTTTCTACAGGTCACTCTGCTCCACCCAACCAGCCCACCTTGCTGTTCTGTGAGCGCAGTGGATACTTTCTTGCCTTAGGATTGTTTCACGGGGCCTACTTGCAGTATGGCATGCTGCATGTCCCAGCATTTCCAACTGTTTCAGAAAGCTGCATGTTAGACCCATTTCCCTCAGATCTTATCTCAAATTCACTTCTCAGTGAGACTTTCTCCAGTCGCTGTATTACAATTGCAGCCCTCCCGCATTCGCTATCCCCTTTCCTCTCTAGCACTTACTACCTTCTAACTAATTTACTCACTCAGTCCTCCTGCTCTCTGTAAATTTGATCTTGTTTATTGTCTTTCCCCTCCCTTTGCATTAGAATGTACATTTCGTGAGGAATTTTTATTTGATTGATCATGCTGAATTATCATTGACTAGAACTTAATACTTAGCACATAGCAGTTTATCAGTAAATATTGAATGAATGAATAAGTGAATGAATGATGGAGTGGTAAAAGGGGCATTGGTTAGCAGCTGAAGACCTGGATTTTAATTTTTGCTTTTGTCTGTAATAAGCTCTGTAACTGAAAGGTTCTGTTTCCACATCTGTGTGTACTCATTGGCAAAATGGGGATATATGCCTGCTCCACATGCCTCATTGACTTTTAGTGAGGCCCATGCAGGGAATTCTTGTGTAATTACAAAGGTGTGAGGGGATATGTTTATTGTTTTGCTTGTTTATGCCCAGTATAGTGAGCATGTAGCTTCATGCCCATCTTACTTTAAACCACTCCCCTGCAAAAACCTCTCCATTTTAAAACAGGATAGAAATAACAGGCTCATTACTATATTTATCTCTGAAGATTTTAGTGAATCCTTTGTTTACCACCTAGGTCAGATAATTGGACTCATTACAAGCCACTGAAAGCCTGGAGAATGAAATAGCAACCCACCACAAGGTCAGGGGGCTCATACGTGTCCCGCACTATGTTAGGGGTACTGCATGTATTATTTTGTCCTCACTGCCATGCTGCAGGAAGGGTATACACCACTTTAGAGATAAAGAAATTGCTATTTAGAGAGATCTAGTATCCCATTATGGCAGCAGAGCTGATAAGAGGCAGGTCTAGGAGAGAACTCATATTTGTCTGATTCCAAAAGTCAACTCCCACTTACCTCAGAAAACCTGGTTATTTAACCTAAATGTGAATATTTTCACTACTTAAACGTGAATATTCTCACTACTATGGATGGTCTTTCTCATTTATATGTTATATTTCTTTTCAGACTGTTTATGACCAGTGGTTCATCACCCTTTTTAACATTGTTTACACATCACTGCCTGTTTTAGCCATGGGGATTTTTGACCAGGTATGTTTTTTCCATCTTTATAACTTAGTTTCTCTTTTATGCCTTTTGGTTTTTTGTGGGTTCTAAGTAGAAGACACAATTCTAAGTAGAAGCCTTAGGAATGCAGTTGTTTTAGTTGCTTTTGTTTGGATCACAAATGCTTTCAGGTCCACTGTGCCTTCCTCACCCTTGAACCCTAGCTTCCCCAAAAGCATTATTTGATAAAAGTTGATTACTTCCCTTTTAGAGATTCATACGCCATATATTGCTCTAAAGGTTCTAGAAGTGCTGTATGAAGTAATCTCTTTAACTTCATTTTAACCCAGCATTTCCCAAACTTCTATGACTGTGCTTTACTTTTTTTTTGCTTTCATATAGCACCTATTAATTGATATGTCTTAGAACTAGTGTGTGTGGTTCACACGCAGGGAAATGCTGCCTTAGCCTCTGAGAGCTTATAAAGAACCATGCAATGATAGAAAATCATGGAGCTATGTTGGAACACAGGGGGCTAACATCTGCAGTGAGACTTCCTTGTTACACACAGCTCAGAACAGGAGCCACAGACCAGAAGAGCAGTCTACCAGTGGGAGAGGAGGATGAGAAGCCCCATAGCCATGGAAAGAAAAAGCATGGATTTCTTTTGTCCCAGCATCAAAGTGCTTGAGTGGGGAGAAAGGAGAGGATCAATTACAAAAATGGTAGATCCTTGGCATACTCAGAGCCTTGGAAGGGACTTCCTGGAAAGGGGAAAAAGTCTGGCTGCCTGTGGGGAAGTGAAAGACTAGCCAGTGGAATTTCCATGGCACAATTAGAGTGTCTTATTTTAAAAGGATTTTGTTTTTTAAAAAAAGTATTTTTAAGGGGACCAGATTTTCTCCAGGCTGTTGTTAGACCTGTTTGCTAGGCTTCATTTTCTGGCCCAAAGCTGTCTATTGCAAAATATAAATCTTCACATTATGAGCTCACTCCAGTCTCCCATTCGGCTGGCTTTGTTGTCAGTTGTAGTCTCTCTTCTCATACGTAAAAAGGGCAGTTTGCGAAAGGCATATTTTGTGGAATTATACAAAGAGTAATGAACTTCTGCAGACCTTAGATGTAAAGGATTAAGCACATTCATTTCTCAGTGCCCATGTTTACAAAGTGTTTCTTTTCTTGGAGCTTTGTAGCTGCCCAGAATGTGGAATAAAATAATAAAAATAAAGCAGTTTCTGGGAAAAGATGGTTGTTGTGCAATTCAAAAAAAAAAAATATAATAAGGCTTCCTATTACCATCAAGTTGAGTGTCTGCTCCTCTCCTTTCCTGCTTTGTCAACCTTGGCCCTTAAACAGATCACACGATTATGGAATGCTGTGCTGGACAGGCCTCAGCAATCGTCAACAGATCTGCTCATTTTTTAAGGCAGATACCAAGCCTTGGAGGGTCATTTCCCTAAAGCCACACAGCCAATAAGTGACACAGCTAAGCCTAGAACCAGGCCTCTTAACTTTGAGGTTGCTACATTATTGCTATTGTTATTATCATTATTTTATTAATTGTTATTTATAGAAGCATCTGGCATATTTATTACCTGTGATGTGGCAAGGACTCTACTAAATACTTTACATACTGGTTTAATCATGGTGATAGTTCCATGAGGGAGGTGGTGGTGTTTGCATTTCTGGGCTTGAGGAAACTAAGGCTCAGGTGGATTAAGTAACAGGTTTAAGATAACACACCAGCTAAACCCGTTACCAGGGATTGAGCTCATGACTGTCATGTTTCAAAGCCTGCGCACGTAACCCTCAGTCACTGAACTAGGGGAACAAGCATCCAAAAGCATCTCAAAACAGTACTTTCTAAAGAGAATATGCCAGTGTTTTTCCATGGGACTCTGTTTGGAGAGACCTGGGCCATCCCACAAGCAGGAAAGGGAATGTCTTCTCCCACAATAGTTCACCACCTGTGTTGCTTCCACTTTGCCACTTCTCCTCCACCTGTGGTCCTCTGATGTTCCTGGTGGTTTTTTGGCATTTGGCTCTGGTGCTCACTGTGGTTATCAGTATTACTTTGGAGATGGCTGGAAATGCAGTCTTGGGCCCTCAGCCCTATTGAATCACAATCTGTTTCCCAGGCGATTTGTGTGCACATTGGGTTTGAGAAGCATTTAGTTTCTCTTGGGACCTGGTTGGTGTCAAACCTTCTCATTCTGTCTATATTATTTCTTTGTCCTGAACACCTGGTAACTGCTGTTAAAATTCTCACTGGGTAGGATCCTCATCCCAGCCTCCTTCTCACCTGGAATCCCAAATGCAGTTTCCCCTTTTCTCTGCTCTCTTCCTCCTGCACACTTCCCTCCAAAGTCGTGAGCTCTGATTTGACCGTTCTGACTCCACAGCTCTCTGCTGTCATCTCCTGATCACTACCACTCACTACCTTGGCAGGTAACTTGGGGCCCATTGGCTGCCCATGATGTGCTGGAATTCTGGGAGCATGAATGCTTCTGACAGCCTGCAGGAGAGTGTAGGAAAGAAACTTCAATTTGAAGCCAAATAGCTAGGCTCCAATCAAACCCTGGTTCTGCTACTTACGAGCTGTGTTACCTCTCATGAATCTCTCTTGGAGACTCAAGCTCCTTCTCTGTAAAGTAGAGATCATTTTATTATCTTCTGGTTTACTGTGGGAATACAAACAAGATAATGTCCTGTTCTGGCCCAGTGAGTAGTGCATATTAGGACATGTTTAAACAGGCATTTGCTATTTCTGAAGATAGGGAATACAAGGCCTCTCTGACTCTTTTTAATCCTTCTCCACTGAAATTACACTCTGTTTACAGGATGTGAGTGACCAGAACAGCATGGACTGTCCCCAGCTCTATGAACCAGGACAGCTGAATCTACTTTTTAACAAGCGTAAATTTTTCATTTGCGTGCTACATGGAATCTACACCTCATTAGCCCTTTTCTTCATCCCCTATGGGGCCTTTTACAACGTGGCTGGAGAAGATGGGCAACATATTGCTGATTACCAGTCCTTTGCAGTTACCATGGCCACATCTTTGGTCATTGTGGTCAGTGTGCAGGTAACACTGTTGGTGTAAGCACCTTAACATGATGGGTTTACAACTTTAAAAATTCTGTTTCATTGTTGATTGATTTTGTGTACTTCTTGGAGGGAAATAATCCTAAAGGAATACTGGGGTTTTCTTTTTAAGTACACACTTTGAGATGAAAACAGGAAGCTTGAACATCAATTACCAGATGAGGAGAATTAGCATTAGGTGTCTATAACCTCCATGTTAGTAGAAACCTCACAATGTGTCACTTCTTTGGGTCGTGCATTGTATGTAAAGAGAAATGATTATACTATTATTTCCTTCCTGTATTTGAAGAAAAAAAATTCCAGTAACAGAAAGAGAAACTTTCCCATGATTTCTTTAAGACTTAATAACTGCCAGGTTTTAAAGTGAGATCTAAGGTTTGGCAATACATTTCTATGGAGTTATTCAAGAGGTTCAATGCTATATCTGTGGCGTATCTGAATCTCACACTCAGAGGAGCTCTTCTGGTGGGGATGATTTTTTTGAGGCTCCATTGACTTTCTTTCATCTTGAGTTGTGTCTCTATTTCCTTTTTAATGCGAATGGTGGTCAGTGCCATTAGACAATGAGTTAGAGTTCACAAAAGCTTCTATTTTTATTTCTTGAGAAGAGGTCTTGCTATGTTGCCCAAGCTTGTCTGGAACTCTTGGACATAAGCAATTCCTCACCTTGGCCTCTCAAGTAGCTGAGATTATAGGTATGTATCACCACACATAGTTAGAAAAGCTTTTCCTCTATTACAATCTGTAGCTCTGAGTAGGCACAGCAAGCTGTGTGACCTCTGTTTTATTTTGTTGTCTTTTGATTACTGAGCAAACTGTTAATAATCAGGTGATCTTCTCTTTGTCATGAGGGTACATATCCAATGCTCTGGATTCTCCTTCCGTAGAGAGGACCATGGTGGGGTGTACAGGGACATCTTTTTAGTGGTAAAAGCTGATTCACCTCTGGATCAGGCCTGTTCCTTGGTACTCCAAGAGATTATTTGAAAGGTAGTAACTGAAATAAAAGCCACTATCTGAAGAAAAGCAAATAGAAATCATTCTTCATACTGTCCTTAACATGCTGTTTATAAGTAAGGATAATAAATTACCTGGAAGAGTCATTGTAGGTATGACATGTAACAAGCATTAAATGTTTGTGTGTATGTGTGTGTGCATGTATGCGTGTGTGTGTGTGTTTGTGTGTGAGAAACTGATATTCACAATTAACCCTACAATTTTTGGTTAACTTAAACTTTCTAATTTTAGAAAAAGCCTGCTGTTATGCCCATGCATCTTTTCTCTTTTTTCTTTTGCTTGCCTGTAATTTGTTTTATGTGCTATTACAGTAGTGCCAGTGCCATGTTTTATATTAACTTTATGTTTAGAAGCTGTTTTTCTCATAAATCATACAGTTCTTCTTCCAGTTGAATGTTGAAATTGCATTTCTACTTTCTCACAAGTTGAGAACCCACAGAAACTCTCACATTTTAAAACGTTGTTTAGTCACAAAAAAATTACAGAATTTCAAAAGCTTATTTTAAAAGCTTCAAGTGACTTCTTGTCGCTTGAAGTTTTTAAGATAAACTTTTGAAATTTCTCACCCTTGATTATCCAAGTTTTATAAGAATGATAAGGAATGATATGCATGCTTTTTCAGAGGGGATTCACACTTAGGCTCAAAGTAACCATTGGCCCCTCATTCAGGATGTTTTGCGAGAGGATTTCCAAATCCATTTGCTTCATACCTTAATGGCCATTTGTCTCTTCAAAATCTGTTCTCTGCCTTCCATCTCCTCAAAGACAATGGTGGTCCTAGCCATCCCTCCAATCCCATTACTCACAACGCCCCAGCCACACTGGGTTTTGTTCCGCTCCTGGAATTCACGAGTCTCTTGCTTGCCTTATGGCTTCGCACTTTCCTGTCTGGAACATTCTTCCCTCAGTTTCCCTCACATGTCGTTTCTTCAGAGGGGTCTCCCTTAATCCATTTAAACTAAGGTCCCTTTATTTTCTCTAGTGGAATAGAAATCAATTATTTTATGTCATAGTTGTCACCTCCCCTTGTAAGTACAAATTTAGTTGTGTGTTCCCTCGTTTAATGTCTTTCTACCTCCTGGAGTGTAACCTTCATGAAAGCAGTGGAAATGTTTATTAATCACTGTATACCCAGAGCTGAACACATCACCTGTTAGTGTGACAGACACACAATGGATATTTCTTGAGTATTGAATAAATGAGGGAGATGTTGAGAGGAAATTCTCTCCTGTCATAACAAGAGAGTTCATCTGGGTGTGTCAAGTTCCTAGGAAAGAATCATTATAACTGATGTGTTTACAGACTGTCTTGACAGTTTTCAAATGTGTCCAAAGTTTCTAACCAGTCTGAGAGACAGTTCTCCTGTGCTGAGTTCAGCAGAATGACCCAGCTGTGAAATGTGGTGTGGGAAAAAATGAGAGATTTTAGATGCCTTCAAAAGCAAGGCAGTGCAGGGAGAATCAAGTACCGCACGGCCTCAGAAGGTGGGATGTGCTGTGGTCGCCACACCTCCTGCAGCCAAGCAGAAACTTAGGCCATGCATGCACCTGTGGTGCCTCTGCCCTAAAAACACAAAATCCCTTTAATCTCATTATAAAAGGAATACATTGCAGGAAATTCAGGAAAAGTATAAACATGCAGAGAAAAATTAAAATTCACACATAAACACAAATCGGGGTTAGCATAAAAAAATGGAAATCAGATTATATGTATATAAATTTTATGTCTTATTTTTTCACTTAACTTTGTGTCACAAGCATTTATCTTATTTATAAAATATTCTTTGAAATATCCCTTTTAATGGCTGTAGTAGTCTACCATATGAATGTGCCATAAGTTATTCAACCATGTTGCTGTTAGATTGCTTCTACATTTCACTGTGGCAAGTTATACAATGGCAAAATTTCATATAGTACATAATTCTCAGCATGATCCTCTAGTTATTTTCTAAGGTTATCTCCCTAAAGGTGGGAATTCTGGGCTAGAAGACATAAGGAAGTTTAAGGCACTTGACACATGACTTTCCAAATAGATTGTATCATTTCCAGCTGAAGGGTGCAAATTACGCTTCTCAGCAGCCCTTCACTGATTTAGAGTATTCCTTTGAATTATTTTATAATTAAAACATGGATAACCTTTTGTTGCCTGGGAAATAACGAATGTATCTTGTTCAAACAGGAGTAATTTCTTAAAACAATTTTAATTTTGGAATAATTTTAAATTTAAATCATTTAATATTTAATAATAATATTTAATANCTCAATTTATGAGTTTATAAAATATAATGCTCCCCTGAGAACACAATATAACTTGTGATACCATATTACAGTTTCAGTTTGACATTGTGAATGGAAAGTTTTATAATTTTACTTATGAGATTATTCCTAAACATGCCACATAGTATTTTATCACTTTTGGATAACTTATTATTCAATAGTCAATATGCAGAATGATAATAATATTTAATAATTTAAATAATTTTAAATTTATAGAAGAGTTGCAGATACTGCAAAGACAGTTCCTGCATACCCTCACGTAGCTTTTCTCTGATGTTAATGTTAACATCTTACCTCACTATGGTGCATTTGTTAAAACTATGAAATTAGCATTGGTGTAATACTATTAACTGGGCTACAGATTTGATTCATATTTCTCCAGTTTTTCCATGAATTACTCTTTTCTCTTCTAGGATCCAATCCAGAATCCCACATTGAATTTAGTGGCCATTTGGTTGTGTTGCCCAACTATCCCTCAACTCTGTGTTAACCTAGATGACCAAAGCAGGCCTGTCCTTGATGGCAGCTGTCAGAGACCTCTATCATCATTACCACCATGAGGGATACCATGCATTATACTTACTACTCTTGATGCCATTACGCAGTAAATATTATGAGTCCCTTTTATAGAGAAAGTTCAGAGAGGTTAAATGACTTGCCTGAGGTCACACAGTAAGTCCCAGAGCCAGTACTAGAACCCAGTTCTGTCTAATTCCAGTGTTATCTGGAACAAAGTCTACAGTGAGACTGGTTAAAACACAAAATTTTCAAGAAATATGAGAACAAACCTTACACTGAGCATAAAGGAAATGCTGGATACTGTGCCAGATACTGGGATAATCCCATTATCTCATTTAATTATCTTTATGGTCTTATGAAATGTAAGTACTATTACCACCATTGAGAAAATAGACTTAGCAAGAAGGTTAAGTTATATTCCAAGTCATACAAAAAGTGGTAGGCCGGGATTTGAACAGAGGTCTTCTGACTCCAGATGCCCAGCTCCAAAGCTATGTGAACCTCCCGTCTTTGTACAGAGAAGTAGAAGCTGTGGCCTCCCCAGTCACATAGTCAGTACAGGGAATTCACAGTCCCCACCTCTCTCATTCATGTGGGAACACCTAGGATACCAGTATCACCCTTGGCTAACATGGGAGACAAACTGTTAGTAGGTGACAAGCACATAGATGTTTCTTTCAATGGCAAAGTTTCAACGTGAGGAACATATAGACTCCCAGTTTCTGTCATTTTAGTCTAATTATTTGGAAAAGATTACCAGTTGTTTTTATTTCTAGGAAGCCCTGAAAATGTCTGTTTTACCATACAGTTCTTAGACCCAAGTATGTAAATGTTTGTAACCATGGAAGCTAGGCAATTTTGGCTTCAATCAAAAACTGTAGTCTTTAGTATATAGAATAATAACTTACAGGAATTCTATGAATAAGCTCACTTTGACAGCAGCATTAATATCCTTTCCTCACTGTTTAAGCTTGACTTTTCATTGTGGTAACAACCCCATGAAATTTCCATGGTCTGTAATTACGGTTATAAATCTTATGTCCTGCTGATGCTACAGGCCAACTTTAAATAGTCTCTATTGTTTTTTAAAAAAGTATTTTTCAATTGTTTGAATTATAAAATGCTCTTTTAAACATTCCAAAGAGTACAAAAGTGTTTAAAATAAAATGAACCATCTTCCTTTCCTTCCCTTCTTTAACTACTATGATGACCATAGCTTAAATCCTTCCATACTTTTTCTGTACTTTGAGATGATGCATACACACATACATAACAAAAGGGGATAAAAGTTATGTATATTGTTCTGTAATATGCTTTTCTCGCTTAACTAGATATTCTGGTCAGCTTTCCAAATCAACACATTCAGATCTATCTTAATTGTTTTAATAGCTGCACATAAATTCATAATATGAACATGTAATTATTTACCATCTATTGATAAACATACAAGATGTTTCTATATGTTTTTTGCTATTGAAGCAATGCTACAATGCATATATTAGTGCATATATTTTATATACTGTCAGATAAATTTCTAGAAATGAGACTTCTGGGGTTAGAACTCCTAATTTTTACCAATCTGCTGGATAAAGAATGGTATTTTGCTGTTTTCACTGCTAGGTCAGAGAGTGTGTACATTTAACGTTTTCATAAATAGTGCCATAATACTTTCCCAAAAAGAGAGTAGTTCCAAATGACAGACACTTTAAAATTTTAAGCGAAAAAAGAGGTTTATTAAAACATATGAGGTATCTTCCGTGGAAATGCCGCTGTTATCACACCTTACAGTTTGGTTGTCATCACCCTGCGGACGGGCTGCCAAAAGGTCGGCCACAGACTTCCAGAAGAGCCATCACCTTTGCCGTCAGGTGTGTCAAATGCTGAGAAAAGCGTATTAAAGTTTGCCATTGTGATTATGATTCCTATTAAGTTTTCCTTGTGTTTCAAAGAGATTTTTACCTCATATAATTTAAGCTATATTCTTTGCCACATAATGGTTTCTGATCATTATTGTATCTGTATTATGGTATCTGATTATTTTTCTTTGTAGTTTTTATCTTTTTTCATAATAAAAGATTCTTAAGTTTTGTATTTTTATATTAGTTTTCTTCTCTTGTTTTTTTTTAGTTTACATTTGCCTGATACATAATCTGGGCCAATTTCTTCATTTCCATTCAATTCCATAGAATTTCTTATCTCATTCTATTAGTCTTCATTGATAAGAATGTTTAAGCTACTCATTTTTATTGTAATAACCTGTATTTTATCAGGCTACATTAATATTATTTTATGATTACTTTTAATTCTGCTTTTCCATTTTTTTTTTTTTTTTTTTTACTCTTTCATACTTGTATGCATTAATTATGGTTTTAAAATATCCCATTTCTGGCCAGGCTCAGTGGCTCACGCCTGTAATCCTAGCACTTTGTGAGGCTGAGGTGGGCGGATTACCTGAGGTCAAGAGTTCAAGACCAGCCTGGCCAACATGGCGAAACCCTGTCTCTACTAAAAATACAAAAAAATTAGCCAGGCATGGTGGTGCCTGCCTGTAGTCCCAGATACTCAGGAGGCTGAGGCAGGAAAATCACTTGAACCCAGGAAGCGGAGGTTGCTGTGAGCCGAGATCACGCCATTGGTGACAAGAGCGAGACTCCATCTCAACAACAACAACAAAAAATCCCATTTCTAATGAATAATTTACAAGTTTTACTATTATATGCTTATTTTACTAGTTATTTCTCTTTATTTTCATAGTTATTTAAATATATATATCTTTCCATATTGGCAGAATGGAATTCCTCAGATAATATGAAATTCTATCCTTCATCAAATGTCTCATTATCCTGTTCTAAACCTTTCCTTATGCTTCTTCAATTAAATAGTTTTGGCAATGTTTTTATCTTACTTACCCTTCTTTTTCACTGGGACAGTTTGATGTTAGGTTGATTCTTTTTCCTTCTCTGCATAAAAGATCATGTCACAAGAATCTTCTTTCATTACTTTGGATAGGACCTAAAGGACTCTGTCAATCTGAAAATCTATGCTATTTGTTATCACGGAGCAGTTTTCTGCTGTCATTTCTTTGATTGTTACTTTTCCATTTATTCCTTTTTCTCTTTCTAAAATGCCATTATTTGTATATTGGGGTCATAGATCTGAGATCTATGAATCTGCTCTTCATGTCTCATATCTTTTTGCAAATGGTTTCCATGTCTCCAAGTTTTTGTTCTCTATTGTGAGATATTATTTGTATTGTTTTGTCCAGAATGTTAATTTAGTTCTATTCATTGACTATTCTTTAGTTTTGCTGTTGAATTTTTAAATTCAGAAATAGTGTGTTTTTCTTTCAGATTTTTTTCTGTGACCTAATTCCATCTTAAGGGGTCTTACTATATTTTGTTGTTGTTACCGTGCTTGTCTGTCTCTTCTATTAGTTCTGCTTCAATAGGAGCCACCTATTCTTGCTTTTTCAGCTGAATTCTTTTAAATGGGTTGTAATTTTTCTTCGCCTACTCTTACCCACACAGATCAGGCTATCATTGTCTCTTGAGAATGTTAAACTAACAGGTGGTGGAAGGTAAAGTTGGAGATTTTGGTGAAATGTCTTGGCAGCCGAATGAACTGGAAAGCAGGCATGTCTTTGCTGAGGCATAGGGAGACAGGGCTGTTTTCAGACCTCCTGAGGAGAGGAAAGGCTGTACTTTTATAAACCCTGTACTTTTATAAACCCTGTAGTTCACGTCAAAGGCTGCCAGCATCATTTTAAGGGGGACACATTTTAAGGGACAGTAAATTACAAGTGGGAAGAGAAAGTATCTCTCAGCATGTTGAGAGGGATCCATTTACTAAGCAGATCGGGCCGCCTCAGACAGATGAGAAATCTTTGGTCTTGCAACAAACTACTAGAAATGCAAACCTTCACTTGGTCCTGGATCACTTGGGCCCTATGAGATGCAAATAATGATACCAGAACATACTTTTTTAATTCTCTGAAGAACTCAGGTGTTCATATTTACCAGTGGCGTCCTTGATTCTCCAATAGCAGACCACTCTTCCAGCTGAGCTGCCGCAATAAGTTACTAGAAGGAAGAAGAGCTCATGACCATGTTCCCAGGCCATCGTGAATCCCAGTTTCTGAATTTTATGCCAAAATAAGACTGAAGAATTTTCTTTGTTATAAGTTGAGTAATTGAAGAGAAAGGATCATCAAAATGAGTTGGGATATTGGTGTAAAAAAGATCATGCATGTGTAAAAATGGTATTGTGAACATTTACTTACCGAGTATAACATGTTGCACTTGCCTATTACAGAAAGAATTTTTTTCCAATAGAAAAGTTTTGAAAGGCATTTGGAAAGTAACTTAAAAATTATAAGCCACTGTGCTTTCATATTTCTCACTTAAAAGAAGTTTAACGTGTTTAACATCTTACCTTGTGATTCTGACTTGACCTTGGCAGATATAATGGCTTGCGTATAGAAGTTGTAAAGTCAATTTTCTACCAGAAATATGAAGTCAGATCAGTCCCCTGTGTGTGTTCAGAAAGTGGGGAGGCCCATGGTTGACTTGGCAACTAGGCAGGTGCAACTTTCCTGCCACAGCGCCATTCTGGGGAAACATCACTAGATAAATGATGCTCTTTTAATCCTCAAAGACCTCCCCTTTGCATTTGATTTTATTTACAGATAGCCTTGGATACCAGTTACTGGACTTTCATTAATCATGTCTTCATCTGGGGGAGCATTGCCATTTATTTCTCCATTTTATTTACAATGCACAGTAATGGCATCTTTGGCATCTTCCCAAACCAGTTTCCATTTGTTGGTAAGTGAGTCATGTTGACTAGTGGAACCTAGTGTCATGCTGCTGTTTACTTGTCTTATAATTTATTTTTTGTGTTAGGTAGAGTTGGGGATGATTAGTGATCCTTTGTCCAGAAATCGATTGAGCCAGGCATCTGAAGGCATCTGAGTTTAAAAGTGGCTCTAAAAGCTCAGTTTCTGCTGCCTCTACTGGATGCAGGAGAATCACTCACAGTAGCTTACACGTTCTCAACAGCTTACATGTAGTAGGCTGTCTCCTTGCCAATGAGAGGCATAGCACATACATTAGGGCTACCTGAAGACCTGTCAAATGCTCATATATGGTAGAGAGAAGAAAAAGAAATACTAGACTCTCCTTTTTTGCCACGTTATCACCAACATCTGCCAAAATTCACCCATAAAGCTTATTTGCATTTAGATAAGAATGAAACAAAGTATAATTTAGAGCCTTCTAAAAATTCCTGGACATTAATCCATAAGTGGCATGAGGAGTAGGCTTTGTAGTTAGGCAGTCAGGGTTCAAGCGCCAGCTCCACCACTTAACAAGCTGTGTGACTTTGGGCAAGTTTCTTCTTTCCACATGAGAATATATAGGAATAAACAAATTCAGTTTCTCCTATACTCTCACTCAGCAAGCAACACAGAAGACTTCTGTGACCTCTGGTCACCAAGAAGTGGGGATTTCGTCCCACCAACAACCAATGAGGTGTTTCTGCAGAGAACCCCAGCTGGATATTCTTCAGTTCAATTCCAACAATATCTACTTGGAGGTAGTGTCAGATCCTACAAGTTGAGGGCTAAGTTCTGCCTGACTGCCCCTGCACTTCCAATGCTAGTAGCAAGCCACAGGATGTTTTACCTCTACTTTTGACCAGCTGGCTATAAATCGTGGTTCCCCTGAACCCCCTCCCTGAGTCTGATTAATTTCTAGAGTGGCTCAAAGAACTCAGGGAGACACTTAAACATTTACTGGTTTATTATAAAGGATATTACAAAGGATACAGATAAAGAGATGCGTAGAGCAATGTATGGGGGAAGGGGCGTGGACCTTCCATGCCCTTTCTAGGCATGCTGCCCTTCAGGAACCTCTGCATGTTCAACTATCTAGGAACTGTTTGAATCCTGTTCTTTAAGGCTGTAATGGAGACATTTTTTATATAGGCATGATTGACAAAGTCATTGGCCATTGGTGATCAACTTAACCTTCAGTCCCTCTTCTCTAACAGGAGCTTAGAGGCTGGGGCTGAAAGTCCCAACCCTCTAATCCTACCTTAGTCTTTCTGATGACCAGCCCCAATCCTGAAGCTACCTAGGGACTTCCAGCCATCAGTCAACTCCTTAACAAACAAAAAGACACATATTACTTTGAGGATTTCAAGGAGTTTTAAATCTATGCCAGAAAACAGAGAAAAAGACAGCTCACAACATTATACTATGCATTAATGTCTTCACTTATAAACTGAGGATATTAATAAGCCTATTTTCATGGAAAATGTATGAGGATTAAATGAAATAATACATATAAAGCAGTTAGCATGTATCCTGGTACATAGTACTTTTAAAATAAATGTTAACCGTGATGATGGTGATTATTATTATTCATGCAAATGTGGCTTGATTACTGGTGGGAACATTACAGAGGAATTTGAACATCAAATGAGTAGCAAAGGACCCTCTAAAATCCCTTAAAAAATTCTATTATTCTACAAAGAGTATACCTCTAATCTATGTATAGGGTATACTATCATTGCACTCCACATTTCAAAAGGACTCCCAGCAAAGGCCACTGAGCTTTATAAAAGAGGGATATTAATATACTTCTCAGAGGTTATGAAATCTCTAGTGTGTGTGAAATAAACTGCTAACCAAGTTCATCTAAACAAACTGGAAAAGAGAGATGCGCAGTGACCAACATTCTTGAACTTAATCAGGCAAGAGTGAGATTTGTATCCACTAATTGAGGAAGTAAATTCTTGGACTAATTTATGTAGAAAGCAAAATAAGACCACAAGGACTGAAATAGGATTATAAGGTTAGTAAGGTTATAAATCCACACTGATGCAAAGGCACCTGAAATTGTAATTCAATTTAAATTCATGCATACACTTAAAACGTTCTTCACCTTTTGCCTTTTCCTACATGTAAATGGAAATCTTTAAGTTGCACCACTCTTACTTAATACGTACTGGTAATACTTTGTTTACCAAAAGATTCCAACTATGTAGAGACATGTTGGTCATGAGTAAGAATAAGCATATTGGGAAACAAGGACACTAAAACTATTTTTATTTTATTTTTTTAAGATGGTTTGCCAAATCGAAAAGTTCAGTGTATTGACTAGAAGATTTCCGTCCTAAGAGAGCATTGTGATGCATAATGAGATGAGAATGCCTCAACTGGAGAAAGTAATTTGTGCAGGGACCACTCTTTCCAGCTAAGCACATGCCATTTCAGTAATTAATTACTGAGCTCCAGTGAAATTTTTTAAAAGTTAGATCAACATTGGGGTTTCAGGAAAAATTTTTTTTTCCTTAGTAGCTAGCAGCAAACGGGAGTGTGGTTTCAAAGTGAAGCTTGTTTTCCCAGTCATGCCTGAGGGTACCAAGCTTCAAGGAGCTCAAAGAGACATTTAATTTATTGAGTCAAGTTTGTTTCTGCCCATGGCTGAAGGCAACTGGAATCAGCTGCTCTTGGGCAGGCAGATTCCTCTCTCTAAAGCCAGAAAAAGCAGACATACCATTCAGTAGCCAAGCCCACATACCCAAAGCCCATTTGAATGGTGGTAACATTTGAATACTGGGATAGGGGACCTGGATAATTGGGGGTATGATGACAAATCTCTAGAAAATGAACAGGGACAGAAGTTTATTTTGGTGATATAAGCAGGGTTGTCATCTCCCCATGGAGCTTGTCTGCCTGCCTTACTGACCCTTATTGCCTTGTTTAAGCCCACATTGGGGTATGTGAGGTGTGAGTAAAAAGTAAGGAAACTGACTTCAGGCTTGGAAATGAGTTTCACTGTCCTGTTGCCCTAGCATGTTGGATGGCTGCATCAACAGTCTCCTGGTGAGGGAATGCTCTTTTCACAAACCCAGGAGCCTTCCTGATCTTGGAACTCTGAGGACCTCATAACCAAGTGAACAATAAAGAAATGACAAGTCCCTCTGAGGCGAGTTTTCTCAGGCTATTGCCTGGAATTTAAAAGGTTGGTCCTGCAGTAGAAAAACTCCCCTTTTTATGACAAGCCAATCAATGCAATCATTATTTGAGACGGTACCTGCATCTGGAAGATTTTTTTGTGTAATTTTGATGTGACACTTTTAATTCGAGAGTCCACAAGGGTATAGGGTAAATGTGCCTTTTAAAAATAATGGCTGCTTTGTCACCACAAGATCTTGATGCTGGAAGAGAGAATTGTGCTCCATGAGTGATATTAGACTGAGCCTGGGTGAGAGAATGTTGGCTCAGGCTGGTAATCTCTAAGTGATCAGGCCACTAAGCAATTCCTGAGGGTGATCTTAGCACTTCTGCCTTCTTATCATCATGGTGACATTAGGTGATCCAAATCTCACCATTTCAAAAAAGATCTTGGCCGGGCGCAGTGGTTCACACCTGTAGTCCTAGCACTTTGGGAGGCTGAGGCAGGCAGATCATGAGGTCAGGAGATCAAGACCATCCTCGCTAACATAAAATACAAAAAAAATTAGCTGGGCTTGGTGGTGGGTACCTGTAGTCCCAGCTACCCGGGAGGCTGAGGCAGGAGAATGGCGTGAATCCAGGAGGTGGAGCTTGCAGTGAGCCGAGATCACATCACTGCACTCCAGCCTGGGCGACAAAGAGAGACTCCATCTCAAAAGAAAAAAAAAAAAGGAAAAAAAAGATCTTGTAGGAACAAAGAACCTGTTAATTAATAATTCAGTCCTACTTGTAACCACAGTGCATGTTTTCTTTAATAATAGGTAATGCACGACATTCCCTGACCCAGAAGTGTATATGGCTTGTAATTCTCTTAACAACAGTGGCTTCGGTTTTGCCAGTGGTGGTATTCAAATTTTTGAAGGTGAATTTATACCCAACCCTGAGTGATCAGGTATGTCACAGTGCTGATGAATACTTGAAGGCTGGTTTTTGGCTCTTGAAATGGTGTCCTTTTCTGCCTTATTGGAAGCTCAGAGATGGGCTAATGAAATTATCACAAGCAAACACCTACTGGTATATTAGATCACATCAGAATAGATGGGACTTTCCACATCTTGAATGTACTAGTCCTTAGTGCCAATGAAGAGAGGCATCTATACTAAATGTGGATGGGGCCTTGTCATAAATTACAAGTTAAACTGGGTATTCTAAAAAGCTGACTTTTAAAAAGAAGCTCACAGGCCTCATTTTGGATAATTTTTCCAAGGGAAAGGCAAGCTATAGAAAAAGATACTGGTTTGAGAGCAAGCACAAGCACAGTAAAAGAGGCAAGCATGGTATGAGTCAAAGGGGCTTAACATTTTTGTAGAAATCCAGTAGCAGATTCAGAAACATGGGTGAGATGTTACCTTCTGAACAGATTAAGAAGGGGAAGAGCAGCATGCTGGGTATATTAGTAAACTTGGAGGGAAAGTAGGAAGAACAGGTTATAGAAATTCCTTAACTGGAGAATTAACAGAACATATTTCAGAATTTCATGGGAAGACAAGTAGGACAATGTCAACTTAGGTCAGGACTCAGATAAAACGTGAAAAGGAGAAAGAAAGGGAGACAAACATTCGTAGCCATGTCATGAGAAGGGGGAACATGCTGCTGTGGTGAGTGGGACCAGGCCAGTGATGCTGAGAGAGACCGAGGTAGATAGAGATAGACCTTTTTTTCATCATCATGTCTCTGACATTTTGGGACCAAAGTCTAAAAAGATTCCTTCTGGAAGAATTCAGAGTCCCTTGTCATATCTGTCCTCTCTTCGGTTCTCCAAGCTTATTCTGACATAAACCCAGAAAATGGTGGATGAGTTAAGGAAGGAAGGCTGTGCTCGTTGGTCCTGTAAGTTCGATTGTGAACTTTTGTTCTCCAAGCTCATTCTGACATAAACCCAGAAAATGGTGGATGAGTCAAGGAAGGAAGGCTGTGCTCATTTGTCCTACAAGTTCGATCGTGATGTTCTGCTTGATGGCTTTCTCCTGACACAAAGTCAGAATCCAAGTGATTTGCCAAACCAGAGAACAAGGTCGCTTACAACAAACCTCAGGTCTTTTTCTCCTTAGCTTTACAGGGAAATGAAAGAGTTGTAGGAAACCTACTCAGAAAATGTGGAACATTTAGAAAGGCCATGCAAATCTAAAATAAATCGAAACCCTGGAAGTCTCATGATACATTGACCTACTGCAAGAATTGAGTATTTCTGACTCATTTTCTCAGTTTTCTTCTAGTCCAGTTACTGACGACTGTTAGATTCAGAGAATCCCTGAAAGAGAGGAAAAAGGCTGTTTTGGGAGAATGAAATTATAAATTATTATGCTGACTTTGGGCGGTGCATGTTAGAAAATCTTTCTATGCAAAAGTATGCTTGTGTACATTGAAGATATATGAGAGACAGTAATGAAATTTGTCTGATATTTCTTAATTACTTAATAGTTTCTCGATAGAAATAAAATGCATGAGTGCCCCAGTGTCATCTTTTGGGTGGAAAATTTTTTAGTTTTAGATTTAAAACTTCCTTTTGCAATGTTGTTTTTACTTAACAAAAGGCTTTCACTTTACAAAGTGGGCCACTGCCTGGAGTCTATCATTTGGATGCCTCAGCTCACTTTGGGTCTTGTTTGTCTCCAGATCCGCCGATGGCAGAAGGCTCAAAAGAAGGCAAGGCCTCCAAGTAGCCGAAGGCCTCGGACCCGCAGGTCAAGCTCAAGAAGGTCTGGATATGCTTTTGCTCACCAAGAGGGCTATGGAGAACTTATCACATCTGGAAAAAATATGCGAACTAAAAATCCACCCCCAACATCAGGGCTGGAAAAGACACATTATAATAGCACTAGCTGGATTGAAAATTTATGTAAGAAAACCACAGAGACAGTGAGCAGCTTTAGCCAGGATAAAACAGTGAAACTGTGAGTCAATATGAATTTAAACCACATAGTTATCTTTTCACTTCAGGTGGAGCTGAAATTCTGCTGGCTCCAGAGTTTGAGATTTGAGGCAAGAGGTGGGGCAGGCAGATTGCCTCACTTAACTGAAATCTGCGGCAGACAGCTGCCAGTGCCCATTAAACAGGAGTGTGCGCTATGGAAAACCAGGCCAGAGGGTCACTGTCTAGTTTGTGATTTGGTGGACAAAATACTCACTGTTACAAGTACAGATTTTTTTTTTTTTTAAATCAACATAGATACCAATTGACCCGAACTTTAGAATCTTACTTATGGAGAAAAACTTGTAAAGCTGTATATACATTGAATGGATCCTCAGGCGGATAAAAGGGTGCATTTTAAAGGTATATATCCAAGCTGAAAAGCATGCCTATTGACAGATAAACACGTATATGTAAGATCAGCCTCTCCCAAGGTATACTTTTAAAATTTAAAGTGTGTACTATGGTGCTTTCAGACTGAGTTTCGTGTCACTCTTTAGTCTTGATATCTACCTGTCTGTTCAGCCAGGAAAACAAATGGCTTTCATGCCTGAAGAATACAAAAGTGTGTTTATATTTCTCATTTTTCTTCCAGTCTAGAGACAAAGGAGAGTGAACATCTTTGCAGCAGGATAAGCTGGTAATTTAATCAGATTTATTCAAAAAGCTCTCAGTCTGTGTCATGTAAGGACATGCTTATGAAATGTCAGAGAGGCTTGCCACTAAGTATTCTAAATACTTTTCAATGGCTTTTCTAACAACTTCAGTAGTAATTTGCTGAGCATCATCCAGACCATTAATGGAATCAGCAAAGCATTGGAATTTCACACTTTAATGATAACATTCCATATAGTCTATGGGCAAATATTTTCAACATTTCCAATTTTTAAAGCTTCAGAATTGAAGCCAAACAAATTAATAAATAATTGTTTTAATTACTATTTTAAAAGTCAGGTTTAGATCGTTTAAAGTTACTTGCTTTTGATGCTCAGCTGTCATGTTTATAATTCAAACGTGTAGTGAACATATGTGGGTAAGGTTGATTTTTTTGGAGATGTTGCAGCTCAAATGTTCAGTCCCCATGTGAATCATCAGTGTCTTTCCTGTCAAGTAATTTGGGCATATTTGTGTGAAAACCTCAGTTCTGTCACTTCTTATCTCTATAAACCTGGACGATAATGTGCCTTCTCTGAGACTCAGTTTCTTCCTCTGTCAAATGAGGACGTACTACCTACCTCATGTGGTTGTTTGATGATTGTCAAAGCACACATTCTGAAATTATTAAAAACATAATTATTTCATAAACAGATGAGTTAAGTTCCAGTTAACCTGACATCAGTATAGCAGAGCAATTGGAAGAGAATATGAAAAAACTGAAATTTAAGTAGTCAGTGGGGAAGGCTTTGATAAAATGAAATTGCCAGTAAGATATAAAACTGGTTAGTGTCCTACAGGGAAATAAAATTATAACCGTGGAGGTACATTTCTCTACCAGAAAGCAAAAATAAAGCATCATGTCTTAATGGTTTTCTGCAAGTCAGCTTCTAATTCTATAGAGTCCTTAATCTGGTCCCTATTAAATTCTTGGTCTGACAAAGTAATATTTCCCAAGAGAGTTAGGTGACACTTGAGTGAGCTTGATGGATAATGAGCTAATGTGATATGTATAGGCCACAATTTTTTAAAATCTAAATTTCTAAGTCTGGGATAATTTTTCCTAAATGGGATCAAATGACATAGTATGTGTAAAAGAGTCAAATGCAGTCGTGTACCATAACAACTATGGATGTTCTCTTTCCCTTACATGCCTGCCTACACTTAACCAGATGTTAGTTTTCAATGTCTAATTTGTCATTAGTTTCACCACGTTTGCTCGCTTTTGTAATATTTTGCAAGATTTGAAAACTTTCAGTAAATGTTTTGGCACTATTGGTACTTGATGTTTTATCTCTTCTTTATGGGAAATTCATTGGGGAGATTTTTGTTACATTAGTCCACGGATATTTTTTTCTCTCCTTTACATGCTGAGGGAAATGTACTCATTCTTAGAATCAGAGTCAACAATCAAATGAAACAATTGGACCTACATGTAAGGGATAGGGAAGATTAGAAATGGTCCAATTTTGCAAATCCAGTTTAAATTAAATAAGGCTGTTTATAAACAAATAGTGTGGATGATTGTGAGAGAAACATATTATCCGCTTACTTTGGCCCCATGAGATTCAAGTAAACTCACACACCCATTGCGAGATCATTCAATTACAAGTGCCGGGGATTATTTTGAACCTGAAGATGAAAAGTGATGAGAGGTGGGTAGTGATGGTGGGGGCACTGGGGAATAATAAAATTTTAATTTTACATAAATGTTATCAAATTATTTGGAAAGAAAAACTATTTTTTTCTAGATTCAAGATTTAAGTTGATAATCTTGTGTTTTTAAAATCTCAGTCCAAGTTTTGAGCTGTTATAGGCAATTGCAAATCGAGTTTCCCTGACTTAGCTCTGCTATCTTTGGCTCTCTCCTCTGCCTCCAGATGCATATACCTATGAAGGAAAGAAAGAGAGAGAGGGAGGAAGAAAAAGATAAAGCAAGAGAGAGGGAAAAGTAATGGAGGAAAGAATGGTGGGAGGGAGGAAAGAATGGTGGGAGGGAGAAAAGAGTTTTCCAGTTATATGGTTTTTTTTTTTTTTTTTTTTTTTTTTTT
>NW_016828193.1:304931-331010 GCF_001698545.2 Rhinopithecus bieti
TTTGAGATAATCTGACTTTCTGAAAATAAAATGCAATCCCCAAAGAAAAAAAGTGGATTATATTTGACTCTTGAATGGTAAGATTTCCTTCACATCTTGTGTGAGAACAAGCAAAGCTTATCAGAATGGGGACCAGGAGCCCTGGCTTCTTGTCACAGTGATGGTGCTGCTTTGTGAGCTGGAGCATGCCACCTGACTTCTCCAGGCCTTGGTGTCCTCGTCCATTGACAGAGAAATTGGGACAGGATGGTCTTAAAGACCTTTTCTCATTTACCCAATCTGTGAGCTGCTCTTGTCAGTGATGTCTGTTGTGTCTGTTGTGTATTTGCAATTGCCTTTCTTGGTGGGGGGGAGGAGAGAGAGAGAGAGAGAGAAGAAACTGAATTGGATGTTCTCTTGAGGGCAGGGCCTGGCTCTTCAGGCTCTTGTACTGGTTTGTATTTCTCTGGACTAGCGCCTGATGCACTATATCTCTGGCTTTTCTCTCAGCTCACCACAGAGCTGCTAAACCCTATGGTGACATTTTACCTGGGTCATTTGAATGCTCAGTTTCTTGCTAATGATTCATGAAGATATCTCCACACCCTCCTTTCCTCTCTCATCATTTTGAGTAACAAAAGTATCCAGATGTGAAGGTAAGACACTCATGTCCAGCTAAGAAGAGGATCATTTAAAAGTCCTCCCTACCTTGAATCTGGGCTTAGAGGAGATTCTTTGAGCCTCTGTTCCCTTTGGACCCAAGTTGGCACAACAGAGCTTGAACAATTTTCTTCATAGTTATAGAGCACTTTGCAGTTTGTGTATCATTCTTACATAAACTGTATTGTGTCTGTGTAGATTTAAAATGTACAGATCTAGGGAAGACGTGTAAACAGATGTAAAAATGTTCAGAAATATATGTTTCAAATGTTCTTTTACCTTTCAGTGCAAATAAAAATCTCCTCCCTTCCTTCCTTTCCTACAGCATTCAGTGACGTTAGGTAGGTGTGGAAGGCAAAGGAAATAAAATGTCTCAAACTATTTCTAAAAGTCACTAGGAAATCCAACTAATCAGAAAAGCTCTACTTCTGATTTTTATGGTAAGAAATTGAATTACTCTGTTAATGTGTGCACAAAATGCCTCAAGATTGATATGATCTAATTATCTCAGTTATATGACTCAGAATTATTATTTTACACTACAAAGAGTAGGCACAAAGTTAATAGTGGAGGAATCCAGGAATAATGATGACTTACAGACTTTGTGATGGGATTCTGTAGGCCATGGGTCAGATAACCATGTGGGGGTCACAATTTTCCAATTTTTACATTAACATCTGGTATTAAATGTCTGCAGTTTGCTCTACTGCGTCACATTTCATTCCTTGGTGAGAAATCATCAGCTTTTGCAATTCTGTAGCCTAAGCCTTTAGCTGAACTGCCTGGAAGCCAGAACTAAATGACCTACGTATTGCCAAATGTGTATTGCAAAAGATTTGGAGGGACTTGCTGGGCTAATCGGTAGTTTGGGGCTCTGACTTAACCCTATCTGTCCTCGAATTTCAAAACTTCCTGGCAGATCTATTCCTGTAACTGGTGCATAATGCAAATCAGCTTGGAGCTGCATACATAAACATCCAGATTTCAAGAAATAATAATGATTAGTTGGCCAGATATCTCTGGCTATCTCAATTCAGATTCCCATAAGGTTTAACAAGGGCAAGTTAAAATTGTTAATAAACTGCAGCCCTAGACTTACACAGAAAATTCTTACTGGGGCAGGATGCGTGGAGAGATGATAGTTAACTTAACTTGGAAATAAAGTAATGATCAAGAAGAAATCTAGTTGTTTCGCCTCTTGTCATAAATGTTTCTATACTCCCTGCCTTCTTCTAGGTAAATGTGAGCAATGATTAGGATGCTTCTTTGACAGTTGATGATTTTCCTTCTTGTCCCCTTTCTGTCTCTGCTCAGTATGTGGCACTATAGAGATATAGAAGTATGAGATAATGCACAAAGATTGGACAGAAATAATACTGACCCCAAAATATCCTCAGAAAAGGTTTTGAATAAAATTCCTGTTACTGAATTTCTCAAGATAATGTCACTTTCATTAAATAACTACTGAAAAAGAATAAATTAATTTGGGATTATGATTAGTGACTGGGGGAGATATTAAGCTTATTTAACAATCAGTTTCACAGGGGCACTGACAAGTATGGATGAACATGGGCCATCAGTGACTAGTCTTGTCCCACTGCTAATGGCAGTTGGCACTCTGACCTATTTGGACCACATGATAAGTCACATTTTTCTTTATGAGGTGCCTATTTGGTCTAAGCTAGATAAAAACAGTAAGGTTTTTTTTAAACCAAATAACCTACAAAATTCTATAGGGCAGGCCAAAATGTTTTCCTGGCATTGTTTTGCATGGTAGCTAATAGTTTTCTGAAGCTACAAGATGATGTGTTTTGAACAACAGGAATTGTTTCTAACTGCATAATATTATTGACAAAATATGTTTAGGTATTGTGAATGGTTTTGTCTGAATACTAACATTTTCAAATATTTTAAAATATATATTTTACAAATATAATATAAATGATGGTGGTTCATAGTTTGGGAGCTTAGTTTAATACTTAGGGGTAGATAAGATTACTGGAATTACCTTTTTGATTGACAGGCAAGACTTTGTTTTATGGTTCCATTTCTTCCTCGAAGTTCTCATAGAGCTTATATCTAGTAGACATCTCAGATGAAATGTGCTAACAAATTTAGTTCTACTGGACTAAATTTAAAATTAATAAGTGAATCAATCACTTAATAGAACACTGAGTGTGGAGAGGACAAGGTACAAGATAAATAAGAAACAATTTCTTTTTCTTGCCCTCGGAGAGGTTCTAACTCAGTATCTTTCAACCATGCATTATACATACCACAGTTGATGGAATCTAAAATGCCCCCTTGTAAATGATGCACCATTAATTTATATACCACTGGAAAACAAGAAGAATATTGCTGCTTAGAGTTGTAAAGATGCCATTGGATGTAAGATTTCTTTCTAATTTCAGAGATGTTAAATTATGAAATCTCGTAAGTATTGGATTGTGGGAGGTTGAAAACTGATGAAAAAACATAGTTCATGGCAACTACTTTTGTTTTGATTGTGTATTTTGTTTAATACTTGAATTGTTTCTATAATGCAGTTATAGCAATCTTTAAATTTACTTTCATTACAAATATCTGTCAAGTTTTGTTTCAGAAACATTTTTCCTGCTCTCTTGCATCATGCACCCAGACACGCTACAAAAAACTAATTCATAACACAGTAAGGGCAAACATTATTCATGTAAACATCTTTCATTAATTTCCCATAATTTAAAAAAGTCATAGAATTATAGATATTGAAAAGGCTCATAGATTTAGTTCAAATTCCACAAGAGACCAAAGATGCTCGTTAACTGTGATGGGGTTAACTTTGGGTTGCAATAAATACCGAAAGCATACCCCTGGCTTCTACTCCTTAAACATACCTCACAACCTAATAAATGTATTTCAGGATAAAGAGAGAACATAGGAAACCCTGGAGGAAGCTTTTGAAGAAGGGAGCTCAGAATCATGGACACAATTTTCCTATATGGTAAGCAGGCATTACCTAGTCCCTGTAGCTTCCCAATACATGAATCAAGGTTAATTATTGTAACCCAAAATGTAACCAAGTAGATATGTTAAGATACATTGGCATGTGTGTTCGTAGTGCTACTATACACAGTGAAAATTTGTCATATCATGTATCATTTCATTATATCCAGGACCAAAGTGAAAAAAAAAAAAAAGCCACTCAAGTTGAATATCATCATAAAGGAGTTTTTTGTTTGTTTGTTTGTTTGTTTTCAATAACATAAGAGTCAGGAGAGTTGGGAGGTATGTCCTAGGGATGTGATTGGTCTTGATATGTAACAACTTTGAACAACTGTGTGCAAAGTCACAGACAGAGGAAGCAAAGATTTTCGTTATCAGAGGATGTCTCTGTCTCTGGTTGGAAGTTTGGTGCTTGGGTGCATAGTCTTCCAGAGCTGAGACAGGAAATGTACTGCATGGCAACTACTTTTTAAAGATGCTTGAAGGGAATAATAGTTTCAGTATTTACTAGGGGATGGGGAATACGTATTTTTATTTTTTTAGGAAAAGAAAAGGGAACACAATGAGCTCTTTTTGCAGGCCAAGGGAAAGCAGAGCCTGGAGAGGCAGGAACAAGGGGTGCTCTCTCAGGGAGATGTTTCAGAGGGCCTTTTCACAGAGCATTCATAATGGCAAGACAATGAGGATGCTGTTACATTTAGCCTGGGCAGATGCGTTCTCTGAGAAGCCCACAGAGAGGATAAATAATGTCTGGGACAGCTCCCTAGGACCTCATGGGGCTTGCCGAATGTTGAGAGAGCATCACTTCCTTCTTAGAACCCAGCCTATGGTGTTCCTGGGATTTAATTGGTATCATTCTGGCAAGTTAATCTGATTAGTTTACTTGTATCTTATAGTTTGCTGCAGCATCCTCACAAAAAAGAATCAGAAAGTTACTAATTGATTGATTAACTTATTTTATAGACCAAAGCAGTGCAATGTGGTGATTTCGAGTCTGGGCTCTGGGGTTCAGCCTGAGCTCAGCTATCAGACAGGAATAGTAATCTTCCCTACCAGGGATGGCTCCTGTGATGATCACATGAGATGTTTGTTGCAAAACACTGCCGTATGCCTGGCTCATAGAAAAAGATGAATAAATACAAGCTGTTTTTACCAGAAGAGCAACCCCAGGTTTGTATCCCAGAGGGCTGCATTTCACTTGCCCCAGGGAGATTAAACAGGTCTTTTTTTGAAAATGTTGGCTTAGGGAGGCTAGATAGAGCTGCATACTTGGACACAAGAAGGAATCTGGGTGTTAAAGAGAAGCCTCAGTGATTGAATGCTAGAAAGATCTGAATTATTGCAGACCTGAGGGATGAAGCGTGGTACATTCTACTGAACAGCAGAGATCCTAATTCCACTTGCCCCCCAAACCCCATCCCCAGTACCCTAAGAGATGGCAGGTGGTTGGACATCTGGATGCCTGGGTATGATCAGTAAGTACCAAGGCCTTCAAAGCAATGGCTTCTGTATTAGTCCATTCTCACACTGTGTAAAGAACTACCTGAGACTGGGTAATTTATGAAGAAAAGAGGTTTGATTAACTCACAGTTCCACAGGCTGTACAGGAAGCATCACTGGGAGGTCTCAGGAAACTTACAAACATGGCAGAAGGCAAAGGGGAAACAACCCCCTTTTTCACATGGTGGCAGGAGAGAGAGAGCAAGTGAAGGGGGAAGTGTCCACTTTTAAACCATCAGATCTTGTGAGAACTCACTCACTATCATGAGAACCACATGGAGGAAATCTATCCCCACGATCCAGTCACCTCCCACCAGGTCCTTCCCCCAACACTGGGAATTACAATCCAACATGAGATTTGGGTGGGGACACAGAGCCAAACCATATCAACTTCTGTCCCCAGTAGCTTACCCTCTGGCTAGCAGAGTGGGAAGGGTGACTGGGTTGTGATATGGAAACCCAGATGTCAACAGTGGCAACATAGGGGTCCTGAAAATAATGACACATATTAGAGACTGTATTAGGCCATTCTTGCACTCCTATAAAGAAATACCTGAGACTGGGTCATTTATAAGAAAATATATTTAATTGGCCTATGGTTCTGCAGGCTGTACAGGAAGCATGTCAGCATCTGCTTCTGGGGAGGCCTTCGGAAGTTTCCAATCATGGCAGAAGTGAAGGGGGAGCAGGCACATGGTGAAAAAAGGAGTAAGGGAAAGGGAGAGGGGAAGATGCCGCACACTTTGAACAACCAGATCTCCTGTGAATTTATCACCAAGGGGATGGCTCAAGCCATTCATAAGAGATCTATCTCCATGATCCAAACACCTCCCACCAGGCCCCACCTCCAACATTAGGGATCACATTTCTACATGAGATTTTGGCAGGGACAAATATCCAAACTGTATCAGGACTAAGGACCAAGCCATTCTCTGTTTCTTGGGACTAGGTAAGACCTGAAATTCTTACAGGCTCCAAGGAGATGGAATGGAGAGACTGGAGGTTCAGAGTCAGTCTACTTTGATATGAAAAGGTAAAAGAATTTGATACTTCTTACATCTCAGTTCCATAGAACAAACTCATACCCACTGTGTAATTCTTTCACTTGATGTTTGGTATAATAGTCATGGTCATCAGCTCATTCTGAGTAGAAGTGCTAATGAAGTATGTGTGTCTGTCAAGTCCAGGCTGCCGCATACGACTCTTGTGCACTCCACCCTCTATCCCTGCATCATCCTCACCCCTAATTCTTCCTCCTGTTCCCCACATTGTGGTGGTGTTCCTTAATTCATCCACCTATCAGGCTGAAATGCAGGATATCAGGCCCAGGCCCCTAATGGCTATTGTAGACTGAATACACATTCTCATCAACTCTCATTACCGTGGGTTTTTTCTCTGACCCTCTGGTAAATGGCCTGGGACCTTCTCTAAAATAGCATCATATATCAGCCAGAGCTGGGGAGATATCACCGTAAAATGAAGAAGAGGAGGAGTCGAGTAGCTTCTCCACATCCTCACCCTCGGTAGCTCAAAGAGGAACTATGCTTGTCTGAGTATCATTGATGACTGAGATAGGATTGTAAAGCGGGTGATCTGCCTTGTGTAGCTTCCTTCATTCCAGTCCAATCTTACCACTGAACACGCCCTTCCCCATCTAGGTTACTCTTCTAAGTCTGCCTCAGTTACCTGCTGTAACCCCTTTAAAAGTGTTCCAAGTGATTCTCCTGCATTTGCACAGGAGACTATATACATACTTTCAAGTTGATGCAGGAACTTCCTTCAGAATAAGCCTGCAGATGGCATTCAGTCTCTGCTCAGATGTTCCCAATGATGCAATGCTCATGAGCTCAAGGAAGCCATCTCCCTTCGAATAGCCCCACTGGTGAGGAATCTCCTCCTTCTTTTAACCTGAGGTCTGTTTCCCCATCATCACACTGCATTGTTTGCCTCTGCCCTTGCAAATGAGACTGAATACATGTCTCTCACGTGACAGCTCCTCAAATATTTGAAAATAGTTGTTCTGTCCTTTCTTTGAGTTAAATAGCAGCTTCTGTAGTCTTTAGTCTGTAGTCTAGCTAGTGTGAATTGGAATAATTCCTGACCTCAAAAATGTTTTGATCTTCCTTGGGGACCTTGTATAGATCTGGGAAGGGGTACCTTGAGGTCGAAAAAATATGAAAAAATAAAAACTGAGGAAAAGGTGGTGGTGGGAGAATAGTTTCCAAAGAATGGCAAACTGATACCCAAATAGTCAAGGGGATTTCTCTAACACCACTTGTTAGTGTGGGATAGTCCTGAATGTCCTTGGCATAAAAGAATTGATGAGCACAAAATCCAGCAACAAAACAAAACATGTTTTCATAGAAAAAGAAGGACTTGAGCATCATGGGGAGCTAGGAAAGGGGAACATTTGAGAGAAAGTCATGGGACAGATTGAGTTGTAGGAAAAAAGTGAAAGAGCATTTATACTCTGTATAGCTTGACCTCCTAGGAGAAGGAGGGGAAGGAGAAACCAGGGACTGTTAGCAAAGATGCCTTTCTGAGCGCATTTCCCCACCTGGAAAATGGGGATCATGAGATGTTCCTTGAAGGATTGTGAGGATTACTAAGTGGTGGGTATTGTGCTAAGCCTCATAAAAATTAGCTCATTCAATGCAATCTTCACAGCAACCCAGTGAGGTAGACACCATTATTTTCCCCATTTTAAAGTGAAAGAATCAAACCCCAGAGAGGTTAAGTAACTGTCTCAGAGACGTATAATGGAAGAGCTGAGATTCAAACCCCAGGAGTGGCCTGTGTTCTTAACCCAATGCTATCTCTAGTTGACACTTAGGTCATAGATTTCGGTCTTTTTTTTTTTTTCTTTTTTTCTTTTTTTAAATTTCAACTTTTATTTTAGATTCTGGGGGTAGATGTGCAGGTGAGTTACATGGGTATACTGCACAATGCTGAGGTTTGGGATATGAATGATCCTGTCACCCAGGAAGTGAGCATAGTACCCAATAGTTAGTTTTTCAACACTTGTTCCCTTCCCCTAGTAATCCTCAGTGTCTATTTTTGGTCATTTTTATGTCCATGAGTACCCAGTGTCTAGCTCCCACATATAAAGGAGAACATGAGGAATTTGATTTTCTGTTCCTGCATTAATTTGCTTAGGATAATGGCCTCCACTTATATCCATGTTGCTGCAAAGGACATGATTTTCTTCTTTTTTATGGCTATGTAGTATTCCATGGTATATATATATACCACATTTTCTTCATCTAATCCACCCTTGATTGGCATGTAGGTTGATTCCATGTCTTTACTATTGTGAATAGTGCTGTGATAAACATACAAGTATCTTTTTTGTAGAATGATTTTATTTTGTGTATATATCCAATAATGGGGTTGCTGAGTTGAAAGATAGTTCTGTTTTAAGCTACTTGAGAAACTTCCAAAGTGCGTCCACAGTGGCTGAACTAATTTACGTTCCCACCAACAGTGTACAAGTCTTCCCTTTTCTCCACAGCCCTGCCAGCATTTGTTGTTTTTTGACTTTTTAGTAATAGCTGTTCTGACTGGTGTATGATGGTATCTCATTGTGGTTTTGATTTGCATTTCTCTTATAATTACTGATGAGAATCTTTTTATGTTTGTTGGTCACTTGTCTGTCTTCTTTTGAGAAGTGTCTGTTCATGTCTTTTGCCTACTTTTTTTTTTTGGAGACGGAGTCTCGCTACGTCGCCCAGGCTGGAGTGCAGTGGCCGGATCTCAGCTCACTGCAAGCTCCGCCTCCTGGGTTTACGCCATTCTCCTGCCTCAGTCTCCCAAGTAGCTGGGACTACAGGCACCCGCCACCTTGCCCGGCTAGTTTTTTGTATTTTTTAGTAGAGACAGGGTTTCACCGTGTTAGCCAGGATGGTCTCGATCTCCTGACCTTGTGATCCGCCCATCTTGGCCTCCCAAAGTGCTGGGATTACAGGCTTGAGCCACCACGCCCGGCCTTTTGCCTACTTTTTAATGAAGTTATTTGTTTTTTGCTTGTTCTGTTGGTTAAGCTCCTTATAGATTCTGAATATTAGACCTTTGTCAGGTGCATAGTTGGCAAATATTTTCTCCCATTCTGTAGGCTGTTTACTCTGTTGATAGTTTCTTTTGCTCTGCAGAAGCTCTTTAGTTCAATTAGGTCACACTTGTCAATTTTGGTTTTATTGCAATTGCTTTTGAGGACCTAGTTGTGAATTCTTTCCCAAGGCCAATGTCCAGAATGGTGTTTTCTAGGTTTTCTTCTAGGATTCTTATAGTTTGAGGTTTTACTTTTAAATCCTTAATCAATCTGGAGTTAATTTTTGTTTATGGTGAAAGGTAGGGGTCCAGTTTTATTCTTCTGCATATGGCTAGCCATATAAACAAAAAATTAAATCCACCATAAACAAAATTAAAATAAAATTGACAAGTGGACCTAATTAAACTAGAGAGCTTCTGCACAGCAAAAGCTTCTATCTCAGCACTGTTGATTGATTAGGGGGCCCTTTTCCCATTGCATATTTTTGTTGACTTTGTCAAATATCGTATGGCTACAAGTGTGTAGCTTTATTTCTGGGTTCTCTATTCTCTTCCATTGGTCTATGTGTCTGTTTCTGTAGCAGAACCATGCTGTTTTGATTACTGTAGCTGTATAGTATAAAGTAATATAACATGATACCTCTGGCTTTGTTCATGTTGCTTAGGATTGCTTTGGCTATCTAGGTTGTTCTTTGGTTCCATATGAATTTTAGAATATTTTTTTTCCAGTTCTGTGAAAAATGACATTGGTACCTTGATAGAAATAGTATTGAATCCGTAGATTGCTTTGGGCAGTATGGCCTTTTTAATGAAATTGATTCTTCTAATCCATGAGCATGGACTGTTTTTCCATTTGTTTGTGTTATCTATGATTTCTCTCAGCAGTATTTGCAGTTTTCCTTGTAGAGATCTTTCACCTCCTTGGTTAGATGTATTCCTAGATATTTTATTTTTGGGGGCTATTGTAAATGGGATTATGTTCTAGATTTGATTCTTAAGGCTTGAACATTTTTGGTGTATAGAAATGCTCCTGATTTTTGTGTGTTGATTTGTATCCTAAAAGTATACTGAAGTTGTTTATCAGTTCCAGGAGCCTTTTAGCTGAGCCTTTAGGATATTCTGTGTATGGAATCATATCAACAGCAAAGAGAGATCATTTTACTTCTTCTTTTCCTATTCGGATGTCTTTTATCTCTTTCTCTTGCATGATTACTCTAACTAAGACTTTTGGATTCATTCTTCATAGTTTCTGGTAGCTTAGTTTTTGGTCACAAATGTGCACACTTCCTATTAAGGCTCTTCCTTTTTATCTGATTCACTTAGACATTCAACACCCTTCACTATTTCTTAGCTGTTTCTTTATTTTCTCAACTTCTAAGCTGTGAGTCAGTTTAAGGCAAAAAGGAATTTTCTTTGAAAGTTACCTTATCTGCTTTTGTTTCCACAGGAGAAAGTCAGAACCTGACTTGAGCTAACACTAGGCAAGTGTCCATTTTCCATGGACCTCTGCTTTGGAGCTTCTTCAGATACATATGCTGGAATCAATCACTGTAAATTCTACTAAGCAAGTTACCTTTTGCCTATAATAATTTTATAAATTATTCAGCATTCATATAAATATATATTTATACACATAAATATATAATCTGAATGTATTATATATAATATATAATATATAACTATAGTATGAATATAGTATATTAATACTATATTTTTGTGTGATCACCAAAGTATTCTTTAGCTGGCCAGCAAGAAGGGGATGCTTCAGATTTTTGAGTCAGGCATCAGAGGCCTGAAAGTTTGAAACACTTGTTCACCTTTGATTGCTGGCTTCCAGTTTTTGGTGCAGATCACTGGCAAACAAACCTTCCATTTTAGATCTCTCTTGAGATGCTAGATTTTTGTTTTAAATGTGATCATAGGTGGTTTGAATGGATGCACAGTCAGCCAGAAAGTTGATTTGGATCCTGAAGTTCCCTTTACCATATAGAGAATTGCCAAGAACAATATGCCTATACTGCCAAGAAATTCGTCTCACTAACCTGGATATGACAAAATGCTTGCTACAGCATTTCTTCATACTCCTCTGTCCTATTCCTGCTGGCCGCCACTTTTTGAGACGGCGCTGCTGCCTTTGTCTGCCTTACTTCTCCACAATATCAAATCAGAAATACAGAGATGTTTAGCAAGTCACAAAAGGAAGTTCTTTCTTCTATGATTTAATCAGTTCCACTCAATTAAGAATGCCCACCCCCACCCCTGCCAACCCAGAAGCTCTGCATCCTTATAACTAGATGTGTTACAAGTTGATGTTAGATTAGAAGCTAAGATGTGCTTGCTAACCTCAGTGATGTGATTGTCGCTATCCCTGCTTTTACAACTCCTTATGCATTCCTCTCCAATCATACTTGTTATGTTTTTACATATTGTATATTTACAAGCCTCTCTGCTCCTCCGGAGAGAGAAGTCCTATAAGAGAGGGTCTGTGTCTTGTCTTTGAATTAGCAATGCGTTGCACAGTTCCTGGCAGGTAATTTATTGTCACAGTATTTGTTGAATAAATAAATGGTCATGATTCAGACTTATTGTTGAAATATGAGTTCCATTCCGCAGAAAGCACTGACGTGGTCTTTTTGGCAACATTAGACTTGGAAAACACATCTCCTATTTAACTAAGGAGGCATGAATATTGTGTGCTGACCACATCCTGGAGATAAATTCTATAGTTTCATTGCTTTAATTATTCTTCTGGGTCAATATCTGGCATGGAGTAAAACCCACAGTAGCGACTGAGCCCCTAAAAATACCTCATCAACTAAACCTCATGCATGGAAGATCTATTTTAAATGCAGTGCAGTCTTTTGTGCTTTAGACAGTTTCCTCTCTAATAAGGCATTGTTCCTTGGACTTCACTTTTTATATTTACGTTTTCCTCAGCCTTGGTACTCTTTACTTGTTTATATTTTGTCATTACTTGTTTTATCTTTTCATGTTGCAAGCTACTTTGAATCCTTTATGAAATGAGATGGGATATGACTAAAGGGACATTGCTGTGTCATAGACAGATAACTGGGATTGAGATTGGAGATTTTGTGGATTTAAATTGGAAACTTTTGGGGGAGAAGGAGAAAGGAAGTTGACATTCTCTCTTCCACCAATCCATCCTTTGGTCGTGGGCAGGTCACTTCTTTCACTTTTGCTGTTTGCTTCTGTTAGTTGATATAGATAGTTGAGAATCATTCCTTCAAAAATGGTGACTGAAAGGTTGGATTTTTGTTTGTTTGTTTTTTTCTAGAATATAACTTAGTCATGGCACTAAAAAGAACCAACAGTTATGTCTTCTCAGCAGTTATTTTCAGCCCCCAAAGAATTGCTACGGTTTCGTTCTTCAAGTCCTTAGGTTCTGGCCGTGTCATGGGGACATTCTTGCTACTTCTTGGCAAATCAATTAATGAAGCAACAGGCTGCATATCTGGCATCAGTGGAAAATACAAAAGCAGCATCAAACATAGGCTTTCTCTTGGGGGACTTTACGTTAGCATGGAACAGACCCCGGCACGTGGCATATGAGGGCAGTGACATGGCCCTGCACTTGGAATAGAACACCTGGGTTTCTGGCCAGGCTATGGAATCTTCAGCATTTTATCTAATTTTTCTAGACTTAATTCCCTCACAAATAGAATTGATAGTGGGGTTGTAGTAAGAATTAAGTGAATGAACAGCAAAGAAGTTAATAGTTTTCAAAATAATATGTCAGGAGTACATGCTATAATAAAGAAGTATTATTTGTACTTGATACAAAATGACATGTTGAAAAGAACTCTAGAGACATGCAAACCTGAATTCATGTCTTTACCAGCTGTCTGGTTAGGGGCAAGGCACTTGACATCTCTGAGTTTCAGTTTCCTAGTCTGTATAATGGGTATATTAATACCAGCATCATAGAGCTCCTGGGAGCATTGGTGGTGCTGTGTAGAAAACGTAAAGTGTGGCTGGCACACGGTATGCACTGAACAAGTAGAAGCTTTCATTTCACTATTACTGTAGTGTAACATGAAAATAATATGTAAATTGGTGCTAAATTGTTTGCCTATGGCCTGTGGGTAGTGTACGAGTTTAGAGAAGAGGCATGCCAGCTGTTTTTGGAGTCTTGTTAAAAAGGCCCATAGAAGAGGTGTGATTTGAGATAGGCCTGGAAGGTAAGTAAGCTTTCCTCGATGGAACAAAGAGTAGAGTTTACCCAAATTAGTCCTCTGGCCATAGACAGCATAGTTCAGTCAGGATCACACATTCTTCTTGGACCTTCTATGGCACCTAGCTTGGAAGTTATTTATGTATTCGTTTGCCTCCTGATGAGATCCTAGAAACATATCATTTTCATTTTCATCTTTATATTCCTATTTTATTTCTTAAGACTTTATCCTTTTTTTTTTTTTTAATGAAGTCTCACACTGTCCCCCGGGCTGGAGTGCAGTGGTGCAATCGGCTCACTGCAACCTGCCTCCCGGGATCAAGTGATTCTTCTGCCTCAGCCTCCTGAGTAGCTGGGATTACAGGTACCCACTACCACGCCCAGCTAATTTTTTGTATTTTTAGTAGAGACAGGGTTTCACTATGTTGGCCAGGCTGGTCTTGAACTTGTGACCTCGTGATCCACCCACCTCAGCCTCCCAAAGTGCTGGGATTACAGGCATGAGCCACCACACCCAGACAAGACATTATCTCTTTAGAGCAGTGCGAAGTTCACAGCAAAATGGAGAGGAAAGTGCCAGTATTTCCCATATATATTCCTAAAAGTAATGGCTCTCAACTCTGTGACTATCAAGTGGAGAGTTCTTAAGAATGTCTAAGCTGGGCCTCACACTAAACCTATGAAATTGAAATCTCAGGGTATGAGGCCCAAGTGTTGGTAATTTTTCAAATATCCCAGAGGTTCACAACATGATTGTAGGTTGAAAACCATTGCCTTATAGCACCAACCACACATGAACAGATTTGTTCAGTTGTTGAGATGGTGTGGTGGGATGAAATGGAGTACTTCAGAAAATACACTGGACTGAAATTAGGAGTTGCAGGTTCTAGCTTCAGCTCTGCCCTGACTGCTGTGTGAACTGGTCAGATTCTTCAGCCTCCCTGGGCTCTGTGTCCTCATCGGCATTATAGGGAGGTTGCAGCCTATGTCTCTTCAAGCCTTGATGGCCTATGATGTAGCTAAGCAGATGTTATCCTACCCTCTTTAGTTTGGGAAGTCAAGTCCAGTGATGGAATGATGTGGGTGCTTTTCTTGCTTTCCTCATAATACACTTGTCTCCTCCCCATGCCAGCCCCACCTAGATGCACATCAGAGGAGCTTAGAGAGGACATTTGAAGACTGTTTTCTTCCTTTACCAAGAAATGCTATGATATTATCAATCTGTGTTTATTTCTCATGAAGGAAATATGCCCCCTTTATTGGAAACACCTTGTGGAAGAAGGCAAGGGCCTCTCTCTACAGTCTGGCAATTGAGAGCAGAGATGCCAGCCTAGCCCCACCTGTTCCCACAGCCAAGGCAGACATGGCCCTAAATGCTTTCCATATGTAAACCTTTGTGAAGTTTCCTGTGGGCACAGTGCAGATTGGGCCTCAGTTGCTACTTCTGGCCAAAGTAACTCAAACCACATGCCTGGAGAGGAATCAAGGTGAATGTACTTGCACTAGAGGCAAAAAATGTAAGCAAGTAGTACCTTCTCACATTGGTCATGAATGCCTCTCTCATACATCAGGCATTGGCCAGACCTGTAAAGTAACAGCAAATGCCAGTCCTGAAAATCACTGTGGACTTGAAGCAGGCTATCTGATGTTCCTTATAAGCCAGCCGTCCTTTTTCACTCAATAAACAACAGAGGGGACAGAAAATTAGAAGGAAGGTAGCAAATATGTGAGGAATTTCTTTTGGCACCCCAGCTTCTCTGTCTGAGCCTAGAGCCAGGAGGTGGAGCAGACAGAGCTCTTGTGCCTGGTTCTCAAGCTCTTTCTTCATCTCTTCAACCTAGGCTGGGTTGTCCCATATTTGTCAGAGTTTTGAGGAGGGGCCCTTGGCCTGTGAATGTGTGGTGGCAATAGCCATTCTCAGAAAAATGCATCTTGCCAGAAGAAAATCAGCATCCTTAGAATCCTGTAGAAATCAGGCCTCTACGATGCTGCCCTTCTGGTGATTTGTAAACAGTATTTCCTATTAGACCTCAACTGAGTTGAAGCTCAGGTCTGTCCTGCAGACCCTGGCTGAGCAACAGATGAAAGGAGTACTCAGACACAGGTATCCCATGAAGGAGCAGCTAGAGGACTGCCTGGTACTAGGTGGCTGAAGAGTCAGCAGCCCCGATAAGCCAGAACTGCTTGTATTTATTCAGTACTGGTATAATGTCAAAAGCCTGGAGCCAGCACAATCTGTGGGTAATTAACATTGTCATCCCCCCTTGCAGGGAGCAGTCTTGCACATGGATGATCAAAGGTCAGAATCTTGTGATCTAAGGTCAGTCTCTGGATGACATAAGTAAATAAGCTTATCTAAATAGATTTCTTTACACTCTCTTGTTACCTAGTCCTCACCCTTAGCCTCAGGGTAAAAGAAGTAGCTGCCTTCAACTTTATTCTCTCCCAAAGCTTTTGCAAGGCCTTCCGACCTTTCAAGAAGATTTGTGTCTTTCCTTATAGCTTCTCCCACCACCGTGACCGATCTCCTACATCTCCCCTTTTCCTGTATTTTTGCATCAGGTTTTGTTGGTTGAAGAGTACAGATGTGTGCAGCAACAGGTTTGTCAGGTGTAGTGGTCACAACTTGTTTTCCAGCTTTACATCCTATAATTAGTAAATAACATGAGATAAACATGAGCATAATCAGAAATATCCCTTTCCAATCAAGGAGTGACTGCCAGGAGTGGGGGTCTATCCAGGAGAGATGTTCTTGTACATCCTTCCATATGGCTGTTTGTTGGGCATGTAGATCTATGGCGTTTAGGGATTCTTGAATTTTAGTTTTAAGTTACTTTACATCTGCTGTTAAATTATCATGTAAGGGTCCCCAGAGGTCTTGTTTCACTTCATCCCAACTACGTATTGATTGATTCCAAGGTAGAGAGGTGACACAGATATGCTTATGCTCCCAGTCACAGTTCAATTGCTGTTGGAATGCCAGTGCATCTTGTCGTTCCACTATATATTCCAAGGTAGCCTCAAGGGCTTGCAGACATGCAAGAATCTTGTGATCTATACCCTGCTGTAAGAGAAGTTCATTAGTCATATTTCTGGCCAAGTTGTCCACAAAGGTAGCTGTTTGTACTGATTCAGTAATAGATGCAACAGCAACACTAGCAGTGGCTAGGATGACTATGGCTGAGACTATAAAAGCTATAAGTGTACCTATGAATTTTTTGTGTCTGACCTGGGACAGGGCACGTTCTAAGGTGACAAGAGCAGAGGAACCTTGCCAATCGTGTGTCAAATTGACTGGTAGGAATGCCTCAGATTGTCTCCTTAATACCATTACACTAGTAATATTTAAGTTAGATATATTGTAATTAGTGATATATGATGCAAACCAAGCCTGTCCCTGCACTTGGGTCCCAAACTTGGAGTTTTGGGGTATAATGGAAATATTGGTTCCCATAAGGAAAACATATGGATGGGTAGTGCAAATTAGGCACTGATCTGTGTGATTATGAATAAAGGTCATAGTATAATTGTTACTGTAATTATGATATATCCCATGCCATGTGTTAAGGGGGTGCTAAGATGTCTCAGGTGCCATAAAGTGTCTTGGGGTGGCATGGAGTCTACTTGGGGTCTGGGATATCCCATCCCCCCATCAGCCCAAATCATAGAGGAATGGGATGTGCCTATGAAACTGTGATTGATGCCATGATTGATGCAGAAAAATGGCTGTGGGGGCTCCAGGCTAACATGTTATAATTGCCTAACTAGAGGCTACAGGCTTGTCCCCCATGACAGACCTCCCAGCCAAAGTGGAATCCATTACTTTCCCAGCTTTGTTCTTTAGCACAGGGAGGAATGTTGGGGAAAGTGGCATTGGTTGCATTGCCTGGTTTGAGACTACTTGCAACCAAGAATGTTAAGGCATTTCCTTTGCCATAATGTAGCCATAATTGTGTTTGGGCAGGTACACAGTAAGGGTTAGAACTTTTATAACTTACATGCAGTGGGAGGATTGTGGAGTGATATGTAGTGTTACCTGGCACCTTAGTCCAGTGTGTGCCATTAATGAGGGACACTACCGGGGGCAACTCAGTCCCTCCCAGCCAAACAATTATGTTATTAGAGGCTGGGAAGGGAGTGTCTGCCTAGGTAACAGGGTAGAAGAAAGACGGATCTGGCCGGGCGCGGTGGCTCAAGCCTGTAATCCCAGCGCTTTGGGAGGCCGAGATGGGCGGATCACGAGGTCAGGAGATCGAGACCATCCTGGCTAACAGTGAAACCCCGTCTCTACTAAAAAATACAAAAAAAACAAGCCGGGCAAGGTGGCGGGTGCCTGTAGTCCCAGCTACTCGGGAGGCTGAGGCAGGAGAATGGCGTGAACCCGGGAGGCGGAGCTTGCAGTGAGCTGAGATCCCGGCCACTGCACTCCAGCCCGGGCGACAGAGCGAGACTCCGTCTCAAAAAAAAAAAAGAAAGACGGATCTAAGAGATGAGCCCAATAGAGTGCAGCGGGTGTGGGTTGCAGGCAGAGTGAGAGAATAAGAAAGGTTATTACCCTATGAGACTTGCAACATACAACAGAAAGCATAGCAAGGAACACATTATCTGGAGTGAATGGTGTCTGTGTCTGGAGCAGGATTTGCTCAGCCTCCCGAGTTGTCTTCTTCAGCATTCCCCAGGTAATGTCCGGGGTCTGTCATCCAAGGAAGCTGCATCGACTGGGGCTGTGGGTCCGGCAGGGTAATTTCCTTCATTTCTGGTACTGGATTGGGTCCTAGTCATGCCATGGTATGTTTTGATGCATCATTTTGGAATCCAAAGAGGGCTTGAGGGGGTGTGAACACAAGCATATCATCTTCCCCATGTTAGCAAATCATTTGGACCACACCATACATTACTATTTACATCTTTCCATAAAACTGCAGGTTTTATGTTTTGAGGGCATTTTGCAAAATGCTTTTCTATGGCTGATTGAAATTTATCATCTACATTAAAAAATTTAAGGGTAAATAAGGCTTTTGCCAATAGTGTTGCAGCGTCCTTACTCATATTCCCCCTTTTCTGTTTTCGAGCATATTTTAAGGGTGGAGTGGACACATTCTACTATGGCCTGTCCTAGGGGTTGTAAAGGATGCCTGTGGAATGTTGGATGTTCCACGTGTGACAAAATTGTTGAAATTGTGAGCTGATATAAGCTGGACCATTATCAGTTTTAATTTTTGTGAGCCACTCCATAAATGCAAAAATTAAGAGAAGATGTTTAATGATATATCAGGCAGACTTTCCAGGAAGAGCATGAGTCCTTATTAAGTGGGAATTGGTATCAACAGATACATGTATATATCTTAGTTTTCCAAATTCAGGGATGTGTGTAATATCTGTTTGCCATAACTGATTAGATTCTAGTCCTCTAGGGTTAACACCTGTTGAAGGAGGGGATGTGACTGTAAGCTGGCAATCTGGGCATTGTAAAATAATTTGTTTAGCTAGTTTTTGGGAAACTTGAAATTGTTTAGATAAATTTCTCCAATTTCGGTCTAAAAATTGATGTGATTGGGTGGCGTGGTCAAGCAATGATGTCATAATCTGCAGGTCTGCTTGATTATTGTCATAAGCCGGTGGCCTGGGCAGTGAGGTGTGGGTCCGAATGTGTTAAAAAAAATAGGATGTGTACATTGATCTAGCAATTGCTGAAGTAAAAGAAAATGTGCACACAGGGTGGGTTCAAGAGTGGACTTAATGAGGGCTGTCTCAAGGTTCTGCAATAAATAAATGGAGTAAGCAGAGTCACTAACAATATTGATAGGCTGAGCGGAAAAGGTTTCTAGGGCCAATATTAGGGCTCCAACCTCAGCTCTCTGAGTGCTAGTAAATCCAGATCGAGTGAGGGAGTTATGTGGTTCCCATCAGATAGCCGCTTTTCCATTTTTCCCAGAGCCATCAGTAAAAGTGTTAAAGCATTAGGTATGGGGAGTGAACTACTTTTGTAGGTATAACTACAGTAGTACAAGAACTGAAGTAGTTTGTCAGCAGGAAGGGCATCTTCTATATGGCCTGCATAATCAGAGAGTGCTATCTGCAGGTCTAGAGATAAGGGCAAAACTGCTTTGAATTGTTTTTTACTCAAGGGAATTTTTATGACATCAGGGTCATAACCTAGCAATTGATTGCATCATCTGCAGCTTGTATAGATAAGTTTACTAACTAGCTGGATAGAGGGAGATAGTGTTTTAGTCCCAATAGGTGAGCAAAAACCCATTCTAGAAAGGGCAGCCCTGGGGCCATCTGTTCCATTAATCCTGTTGAGGAATGTTTGGTAGGAAAAACAAATAATTGGACTGAATATCGTGGGTCTATGCTATCTAGTTGCCTCTGACAAATAGCTTGCTCTATTTCCTCAATTTCCCTTTGTGCTGCGGGGGTTAAATACCTGGGGGAGTCTAGGGCTGCATTACCTTTTAGGATAGAAATCAGGTTTGTAACTTATCAATAGTTATGTCTAAGGTGGGGCAAAGCCAGTTAATATTACCTAGTCATTTTTGATATTCATTTAAGGTGTGTAAGTTGTTAGGATTTAATTTAACCTTCTGGGATCTTACTGACCGGGAAGTTAGTATCTATCCAGGATATTTTTAAGGAGAGGACATCTGTACTTTTTCAGGTGCTATGATTAAACCTCTTAATTGTGTATTCTTTTTGACAGAGGCATATAAACTTACAAGTATTGGCTCTGTTGGAGATGCCAGTAACATATCATCCTTAGAATGAATAATCTTGCAATTATGAAATTATTTTCTACTGGGGAACAAAGCCTGATTTACATGATACTGACACATGGTAGGACTGTTCAGCATTCCTTGAGGAAGTAGTTTCCAGTGAAATTGGCAAACTGACCTTTCATTATTGATAGCTGGTATTGTAAACAGAAATTTTTCTCTGTCCTGTTTTGCAAGGGGAATAGTATAAAGACAGTCTTTTAAGTCAATAATGACTATAGGCTAATCTCAAGGAATCACCATGGGGAAAGGGAGCCCCTGTTGAAGAGGCCCCATAGGTTGCAAATTAGCATTGATAGCACATAAGTCATGCAAAATTCTCCATTTACCAGACTTTTGGGGAATGACAAAAATGGACTAATTCCAAGGGCTGTTTGATGGCTGTATATGGCCAGCTTTTAAATGTTCCTCAACTAATTCATGGACGCTTTGTAATTTCTCTCCCTTTCAAGGTCACTGTTCCACCCAAATTGGATCTTGAGAGAGCCACATCAGGGGTAGGGGAGGAATTACAACAGTGGCCATTATTAAAAAGGGTTCTGCGAGTGACCCCCCATTGGGCTAATAGGTCTTGTCCCCAAAGTTTAACAGGGATGGGCATGATTAGAGGTTGTATAACTGCATTTCTTTCTTCCAAATCGCAACATGTCAGGGGATGTTTGCTCTGCTTGGCTGTGTGCATGTCCCTGATGCTGACAATTTTTTGTTTCTGAGTGACCCAAGGCCAAGTTTCAGGCCAGTTTTGATCACTAATGATCAAAATGTCTGCCCCTGTGTACAATAAGCCAGTAAAATTTTTATTTCCAATTTTTAAGGTAATCATGGGTCTCTGATCAGTGATTAATTGGTTCCAATATACTCCTGTGGCTCCCATGCTTCCAAAACTTCCCTTTCCCCTTTCCTTTCCCTGAGTGTTGGGGACCCAATATGGTAAGAGTAGTAACTGAGCTATCCTTGATCCAGGGGAAGGATATGCAGATCTTTACATTCCATCATAATATCTCACCTTGGTAATCACTATCAATTACCCCAGTGAGCACATTGATTCCTCTACTGGATAGGCTCGACCACCCTAGGACTAATCTCACTGTTCCTTGAGGCAGTGGGCCCCAGATCCCTGTTTCAACCCTTTTAGGATCTTCTCCTTCTTTTAGCACTAATTTGTTGGGTCAGAGTAAGTCCAGGCCTGTGCTCCTAGAGGTGGCTGCTCTGAGAGAGAGGACTGTGGGCTTTCCATCTGACCGAGGAAAGCTGTTGGCATTGCCCCAGTTAGGAGCGGGGTCTGGGGCTGACCCCTTATGAAGTTTCTCACCTAGGGGATTGCTGTTTTTATCAAATTTGTACTTGCATTGATTTGCCCAATGTTTCCCCTTTTTACATTGGGGATATACAGAAGGGGGTTCTTTTCCTGAGTTAACTTGGTCTCTACTATTGGGGCATTCCCGCTTCATATGACCTGGCTCTCTGCTTAGAAAACAATTTGGGTTTTTCTTCCTTTTCTCTTTAGGAGGCTTTAATGCCATAGCCAATATTTTGGCTTTGTGTGTTTCAGTCCCTACCAGTTGACACACTCATATAAATTCCCCAACTGTAGCTGCTTTTCCTCTGATTGCCTGCATTGCCTGTTGGCAATCCACATTAGCGTTTTCATAAGCCAGTTGCAACAATAAGATATCAGCCGCCTGGGCATGACTAATTTGTCTTTTAATTGCCAGGGTTAACAGATTGACAAATTCGACAAATGGCTCCTGAGGCCCTTGTCAAACATTGGTAAAAGATCCCTGTTGAACTCCGCTTTTAGGAATTCGGTCCCAAGCCCTAAAAGCAAACAAAAACACTTGGGTATAGGCTTGGGAAACAAAACTTAATTGTTGTTGTACATTGGCATAGGGATCCCTCCCCTGGAGAATAGCAGCTGTTACGTCTTGCCCAGCCAATTGATTCTGGTTGGCTTGTTCGCACAACTCATCATATTCTGCCTTCCAGAAGAGGTATTGACTGGGCTCTAAAGTTGTTTTAGCTAGCACTGACCAGTCCCATGGGGTCATACGGAAGTTGTCTGTGATGGCTTCAGTTAATCCTTTTGTAAATGGGCTAGTGGCTCCGTTTCCTTTAATGCTTTTTCTTATCTCTTTATAAGCATCAAAAGAAATGGGTTCATATACCTGATTGCCTTGTCAATCTCGCATTACCAGGCAGGCCAAGAGCTCCCCTTCTAATGCTGCCTGCCTAAGACAGGTCCCATAGCTGCAGTGTGGGACCTTGTCTTTTTTCCAATTAATATATTCAAGGAAGGGGCTCAGGAAAAATCTCCGTTTTCTCTTTTGTACCTTTATCTGGTAACAGCGGGGCTGAGGGAGGAGGAGGTGGTGGTAAGGTAGGGGATAGTTCCTCCTCCCTTCCCTTTTTAGGCTCTTCCATGTAGAGTGGGGCCAAATCTGCCCTGACTAAGGCCCATAACATTAAAGATGTTACCGGGACCTGTTGCCCTTGCGCAAAATTGCGTTTAAGATTTCTCCCCGCTTGTTCCCAGACCTTTAGGTCTAGCGTGCCTTCTTCCAGAACCATGGGTTATGGGAAACAACAGTTTGCATTAGGTCCCTTAATTGAGCCTGCGAAACTGAGGCTCTGCTAGCTTTAAGCAGCTATTTCAATACTTTTACACACTGTTTCTGTTGAGCTGATAACTGTTGTCTCATGATGAAACCCTCAAAGTTGGAAATCCTGAGTGGGCACCAATGACTTACTGACTGCACAGTCTCTTCACTTTCATTTTTGAAGGTTCCATTGTGATCTGTTGCAGCATTCCTCACATGGGGCACCAGCTGCTGGGTTTGTCCCACAGACCCTGGCCAAGCAACAGACGGAAGGAGTACTCAGACACAGGTATCCGATGAGAGCAGCTAGGGGACTGCCTGGCACTAGGTGGCCAAAGAGCCAGCAGCCCTGATAAGCCAGAGCTGCTTGCATTTATTCAGTACTGGTATAGTGTCAAAGGCCTGGAACCAACACAATCTGTGAGTAATTAACATTGTTGTCCCCTCTTGCAGGGAGCAGTCTTGTGCACAGATGATCAAGGGTTGGTCTCTGGATGACATAAGTAAATAAACTTATCTAGATAGATTTCCTTACACTCCCTTGTTACCTCGTCCTTGCCCTTAGCCTCAAGGTAAGAGAATTAGCTGCCTTCAGCTTTATTCTCTCCCAAAGCTTTTGCAAGACCTTCCAACTGTTCAAGAATGTTTGCATCTTTCCTTATAGCTTCTCCCACCACCCTGACCGATCTCCTACACAACATGATGCTATGGAGGGAGCTCAGGACCTGGGACAAGAATGAAATCACATTCTTCCTACCCCAGTTAATTGCTTCCTCATTTCACTGCAGTCATTTAACATCAGCAGAACCTCAGCTTCCTCATCTGCAAAATGGGAAGGTGGCAATCACCACAGAGGACTTGTAACAATTTGTTCATATATTTTAATAGGTAAATGAATGAGTTCTCAAGCCAGGCTGTCTGAGTTCAAACCTCCTTCTATCACATTTCAGCTCTGTGGCCCTGGGAAAGTTAATTCTTCTCTCCCTACTTCAGTTTTCATATCTGTAAAATGGTGATAATAACAGGATTCACCTCATGGGGTTGTCATAAGAATTAAATGAAATAATACTTGTAAAGCTCCTGGAATAGTGGCTGGTACAGTGTAAGCACTCAGTAAATGGCAGAGTTAACATTTACTGTGCATTATAGTCCTTAGCACAGTGGCTGGCATACCACACATGTTCAGTGACTGCTAGTTATTATGACTACTAGGACTTCCACTCAGCCGAGGGAAGGAATGTCTGTCCTCACTTTTCATTTCCTTTCTCTCAACGTCTGGTATGAATCAGATGTGAGTCCCCTGAGGTGTCATTCTGTCCCTGGGGGAGGAGAAGGAGAGGATGTGAAGCCAAGTGAACAGATTAGTGACATCAGGCGAGCATCCCAGGCTGCATGGGAGAGCTCAGGCCCAGGATCAACTGACCTTTCCACAGGAAGAGGAGAAACCACAGCAGCCCTCACTTTCCCTGGGTTTTCCCTGATTCATGATAAGTCATGCTTCCTAGGTCCTGCCCTGTGAAGAAAGATGTTTCTTCAGAAGACAAGAGTGTGTGACTAGGGTCCCAGGCTCTGTGCTCAGACAAGATGTTTTGATGAGGTTGCCTGGGCCATGGTGAGGGGTTTTAGCTTTGAAGGGGCCTCCAAGTCCCTGTGGTAATCACTGAAGAGGATAAGTACCTGTCTCAAAGATAAATGTCCTCTTCAGGGGTCAGCAGCAGAGGCGACTAAGTAGTCTCTGGTTGGCTCTTTAGCATAACTGCTATTAATTTCTCTAAAATTAGTCCATGCCTTATTCCTGGAATGCACAAATTACCTGTGCATCAAGGTAATTTCCAGAGAAGGTAATTTCTCTGGAAATTACCTTGATGCACATTCGTTTTTTCCATAAATATTGGAGGGCTCACCATATGCCAGGCATAGTGCTAGGGAATACCCTCAAAGAAGATTTCACAAAATCCTAAATAATAATTAGTATTATATAATGTTTTTTGTGTTAATATAAATGGGTTCAGGGTCCAATGTGGGCATAGAGAATGGGTATATCACGCAAGGCTTTACAGATAAAATAACATTAGGGTTAAGCTGTTGGTTCCCAGAAATAGACTCACCTGAGTTAAAATTCTATCTCTGCTACTTACTCTATATCTTGGAGAAGGTTTCTTAAACTTTCTGAGCTTCTGCTTCTCCATCTGTAAAATAAAGATAATGGTACCTTTTTAAAGGGCTCTGTATGTGGATTGAGTGAGATAATACATATAGAATGGTGTACCAGGAACACAATTAACAAATAAATGGTGGCTATTTTTATTGGTGAAAATATGTACATGCCTCAAAATTCCATGTGGACAGTTTCCCAATATTGTGGCATATTTGGAATTTAATATTCAAGTTTTCATTCCATGGATGGTTGTGTTTGAGCCTACAATCCTGCAGAGAGAGCTGCTGAAGACTGTCATGGTTGCTTAAGATCTATTGAAATTCTGAGTATTAAAGACTGAGTTCAAGAGGGGGATGTCTGCATAGGTAGGGCCAAATAGAATCAAAGAGTAGAGAGCTTTCCCTGGGGGGCTCACAAACTGCCTCTTCTGCTCATACCTCCTAGCCTTACAGGAAGTCTTGTGAGGGCATTTGCACTGGCTGGCTGCATTCTAAAGTTAGGGGGAAGAGGAGAGAGAAACAGAGCTCTAAGTCACCTTGAGTTCACAAGCTATTCAATTCCTTCTGTGAAAACCTCTATCACCCCGGTAGATGAAGGCATCCTGTATAATAAATGACCCTTCCCCAAATTGTTCAAAATATGTCTATTATGAGCATCAATTTGCGCTGGGCACAGAAGCCATATGTGCTTGCCATTCTCTATCATTTCCACATAACATGAGCAAAATGACTGCAGCATCCCAAAGAGAACAGTAACTTTGAGCTATTCAGTACAGAGTTCTATAGAAGTAGCCTTGGTTCCTTCTACCCTTTCTGTCTTCCATCAGTTTCATGGGTCTTTGTTTCCATTTCTTTTTTTTTTTTTAATTATACTTTAAGTTCTAGGGTACATGTGCACAACGTGCAGGTTTGTTACATATGTATACATGTGCCATGTTGGTGTGCTGCACCCATTAACTCGTCATTTTCATTAGGTATATCTCCTAATGCTATCCCTCTGCCCTCCACCCTCCCCACAATAGGCCCTGGTCTGTGATGTTCCCCTTCCTGTGTCCAAGTGATCTCATTGTTCAATTCCCACCTATGAGTGAGAACATGTGGTGTTTGGTTTTCTGTTCTTGTGATAGTTTGCTGAGAATGATGGTTTCCAGCTGCATCCATGTCCCTACAAAGGACACGAACTCATCCT
>NW_016828193.1:333741-368531 GCF_001698545.2 Rhinopithecus bieti
TAGAGTTTCTGCCGAGAGATCTGCTGTTAGTCTGATGGGCTTCCCTTTGTGGGTAACCCGACCTTTCTCTCTGGCTGCCCTTAAGATTTTTTTCCTTCATTTCAACTTTGGTGAATCTGGCAATTATGTGTCTTGGAGTTGCTCTTCTCGAGGAGTATCTTTGTGGCGTTCTCTGTATTTCCTGAATTTGAATGTTGGCCTGCCTTACTAGGTTGGGGAAGCTCTTCTGGATGATATGCTGCAGCGTGTTTTCCAACTTGCTTCCATTTTCCCCGTCACTTTCAGGCACGCCAATCAGACGTAGATTTGGTCTTTTCACATAATCCCATATTTCTTGGAGGCCTTGTTCATTTCTTTTTACTCTTTCTTCTCTACACTTCTCTTCTCTCTTCATTTCATTCATTTGATCTTCAGTCACTGATACTCTTTCTTCCAGTTGATCGAGTTGGTTACTGAAGCTTGTGCATTTGTCACGTAGTTCTCATGTCATGGTTTTCATCTCTATCAGTTCATTTATGGTCTTCTCTGCAATCATTATTCTAGTTATCCATTCTTCCATTCTTTTTTCAAGGTTCCTAGTTTCTTTGCACTAGGTACATAGTTCCTCCTTTACCTCTGAGAAGTTTGATCGACTGAAGCCTTCTTTTCTCAACTCGTCAAAGTCATTCTCCATCCAGCTTTGCTCTGTTGCTGGTGATGAGCTGCGTTCCTTTGGAGGGGGAGATGCGCTCTGATTTTTTGAATTTCCAGCTTTTCTGCCCTGCTTTTTCCCATCTTTGTGGTTTTATCTGCCTCTGGTCATTGATGATGGTGACGTACTTATCCAGGGTTTTGGTGTGGGTGTCCTTTCTGTTTGTTAGTTTTCCTTCTAACAGTCAGGACCCTCAGCTGCAGGTCTGTTGGAATTTGCTTGAGGTCCACTCCAGACCCTGTTTGCCTGGGTCTCCACAGCAGATGCTGCAGAAGATAGAATATTGCTGAACAGTGAGTGTTGCTATCTGATTCTTGCTCTGGAAGCTTCGTCTCAGAGGTGTACCCACCTGTGTGAGGTGTGAGGTGTCGGTCTGCACCTAGTGGGGGATGTCTCCCAGTTAGGCTACTCGGGGTCAGGGACCCAGTTGAGCAGGCAGTCTGTCCATTCTCAGATCTCAACCTCTGTGCTGGGAGAACCACTGCTGTCTTCAAAACTGTTAGACAGGACCTTTACATCTGCAGAGGTTTCTGCTGCTTTTTGTTTAGCTATGCCCTGACCCCAGAGGTGGAGTCTACAGAGGCAGGCAAGCCTCCTTGAGCTGTGGTGGGCTCCACCCACTTCGAACTTCCTGGTGGCTTTGTTTACCTACTTAAGCCTCAGCAATGGCAGGCGCCCCTCCTCCAGCCTCGCTGCCACCTTGCAGTTAGATCCCAGAATGCTGTGTGAGCAATGAGGGAGGCTCCTTGGGTGTGGGACCCTCTGGGCCAGGTGTGGGATATAATCTCCTGGTGTGTCGTTTGCTAAGACATTTGGTAAAGCACAGTATTAGGGTGGGAGTTACTCAATTTTCCAGGTGTTGTGTGTCTCAGTTTTTCTTGGCTAGGAAAAGGAATTCCCTTCCCCCTTGCACTTCCCAGGTGAGGCAATGCCTCACCCTGCTTCAGCTCTCGCTGGTCGGGCTGCACCCTCTGACCAGCACCAACTGTCTGACATGCCCCAGTGAGATGAACCTGGTACCTTAGTTGAAAATGCAGAAATCACCCATCTTCTGTGTCGCTCACGCTGGGAGCTGGAGGCTGGAGCTGTTCCTATTCGGCCATCTTGGGCGCCCCTCCTCCATTTCTATTTTTTGAGATCTCTTTCTCTCTTCTCATGATCCAGACTGTGCCACAAGACATCTTTGAGAGGCCTGAGACTGGCAAACCCAGGAGAGGCTTGAAAATGGCTTGGATGAAGCCAAGACCAAGTGGGATATACCCCTTACTCAGCTCCTTTTTCCCCCTAGGGTTATTTAAATTGGAGTTCTCTTATGGCATTTAGTTTATGACTTTGTGTGCAGCCATGTTGTGATCCAGAGACTTAAGTTTTTTCCAAGGTTAGTCCCCTACTAGAATGCACACCCTTTGTGGTCAGAGTTGAGTCTTTTCATATTTTCATTGTCACGATTTCTTTTAATGGTGTCATCAAAAGAAGTTTCAAAAAGCAACTTCCTAACAGGGAGCCAATGAATATTTGAGACCTGAGTGGCTGAAGTGCTACAAAGAGGATATAGTTGGAGTAGAGAAATTTCTGGATAGTCTTGAATTTCCATTATTCAAAGTTGGCCTAGAATAAGATAGGCTCATGTCTAGCCCTCACCCACCTATCCACTCATCTCACATCATATGTCCCTAGCCCTTTATCATCAAGACTCACTGGCTCTCTTTTAGAGCTACAAACATTCCATGTTGCACATGATGGTCCCTCTGTTTTGGGTGGTTCCATCCTCATCAACCCCCCAGCTCACTTTTACCAAATTAACTCCCTTTATGCACCTTTGAGAGCTTACTTCAGTTACCACTTTCTCAGGGAGTCTCCTCTAATCTCCTTCACATGATAAAATTCCTTTGTTTCTAGTATTCTTATAGCATGTTTAGCTCCCGTTCAGGAAACTTAACACATTTGCTTGTGTAATTCACTGGTATCACTATCAGCCTCCCTCTAGATGAAAAACTCCATAAAGGCAGGGCTTGTGTCTATTTTTATTCACCACTGCATCCTTTGTGCCTACTATATAATAGGTACTCAGTAAATATTTTGAATGAATAATTTCAAATTAATGTTGACATTTAAATACATTCACCATAATTTACTGAGCATCTACTATGGGGAAAATGTGTGAGGCTTATTGAGAACAAGAAGAAAGGAAAAATACTATGAGTCATAAAGGTGCCAATAACATAAATGAGGTTGTGGGGTGAGAATTGCAGAGTAGACTAAGGGGCAGGCCAAGAGAATATGGAAATTGATTGATGTCATAAAGCAATGCACACAGGATAGAACTGGCCTCACTAATGAGGGTGAAGGAATGCATGTGGGGCTGATAAGATGAATTGATCTGTTGCAGTGTCAAATTTGCTGCATAGTTTAGTAAGAGTCCATTAATTATGTATTGATGTATAACAAATTACTTTCAAACATAGTTTCTTAAAATAGTTATTACCTTATAATTTCAGTGAGCATGGCTTCATTTGGTTCTTTGCTCTGGGTCTCTCACAAAGTTGAGTGCAATTTACTGAATACTTATGCCTCACCAAAATTCATATGTTGAAATTCTACCAAGGTAATGGTATTTGGAGATGGAGACTTTGGGAGGTGATTAGGCAATGAGTGCAAAGCCCTCATGAATGGGATTTGTGCCCTTACAAGAGATAACCTAGAGAACTAGCAGTGCCTTTCACCATGTAAGGACACAGCAAGAAGGCTCTGTCTATGAACCAGAAAGCAGGTCCTTATCAGACACTGAATCTGCCATCACCTTGCTCTTGAACTTCTCAGCCTCTAGAACTACGAGAAATAAATTTCTGTTGTTTGCAGGCTACCCAATTTATGATATTTGTTAGCGTAGTCTGAATGGACTAAGCTGCTGGGCTTATAGTCTCATCTGAAGACTTGAATGGAGAATTATCTATTTCTAAGATCACATGGTTGGCTGGATTTAGTTCTCATGAGCTTTGGATGCGGGCTTTCGTTGCCTACTGGCTGATGGCCAGATGCTTCTTTCAGTTCCTTGCTGTGTGGGCCTCTTCATAGGGTAGTTCACAACATGGTAGCTGACTTCAACAGAATGAGCAAGTGATAGGGCAAAGGAGAGTGCAAGTGAGGGAGAGAGAGCAAGACAGAAGTCACAGCTTTTTTTTAACCTTAATCTTGGAAATGACATCCTGTCATTTTTTGCCATATTCTGTTAATTAGAAGTAACTCACTAGATCCAAACCACCCTCAAGGTTAGGAGATTATACAGAAGACAGAGATCACTGGGGGTAATTTAAGATGCTGCCCACCTCAGTCTATGATTGCTATTGCCAGTTAGAATTGGAAAGAAGAGCAACATTTGTATATTTCAAGGGTTATGAATTGTGTTATTTTTAAGTAGCAGGCATAAGGGACAAGGTAAACTGAGAGAGTATGACTCACACTCTTATATATTGTGGAAAGAAAACTGCTGTGATAAAACACTACTTTCTGCTTGAATCTTGGCTTAGGAAGTCTCTCCCAGACAGGAGAGTAAATCATGATAAAGATGGAAATTTAGAAAAGAAAGGCAGGATTTTACATATAACTCATGTTCTGAGACCAGGGATAAGATGTTAGAACAAAGTTAAAAAGTTCCTTGTTCCCAGCCCTCACAAGATTCCTCCCACACTCCAACACTCACCAACTCCTTGACCCTTTTCCAGCCTCACCCAGAAGTCAAGAACTGTGTCACGTTAATGTTCATTTGGGTATTTGTTGTTTCACAAAGACAGCAAGACATACCTCCTTTTATTATGCTGTGCTTCAATGCACTTCTCAGATAATGGGTTTTTTTTCTTCACAAATTAAAGATTTGTGATAATCCTGTGTTGAGCAAGTCTATTGGAGCCATTTTTCCAACAGCATGGGCTCATTTTGTGTCTATGTATCACATTTTTATAATTATTGTAAGATTTCAAGCTTTTTCATTACTATTATATCTGTTATGGTGAATGTTATTGCTCATTGATAATGCACCTAGTCATCAAGGGCTCTTATGGGGACGAACAAGACAATGAATGTTGTTTTCATGCCTGCTAACACAACGTGCACTCCTCAGCCCACGGATCAAGAAGCAATTTTGACTTTCAAGTCTTCTTATTTAAGAGATACATTTCAAAGTTATAGCTGCCACAGATAGTGATTCTTCTGATGGAGCTGAGCAAAGTAAATTTAAAACCTTCTGGGAAGGATTCAACATTCTCAGTGATATTAAGAACATTCATGATTCATGGGAGGAGGTCAAAATACTAATGTTAACAGGAGTTTGGAAGAAGTGGATTCCAACACTCATGATGAGTTTAAGTGGTTCAAGATTTCAGTGGAGGAAGTAATTACTGATGTAGTAGAAATAGCAAAAGAACTAGTGGAGCCTGAAGATGTGACTGAATTGCTGCAATCTCACCATAAAACTTGAACAGGGGAAGAGTTGCTTCTTATAAATGAGCAAAGAAAGTGGTTTCTTGAGATGGGATCTGTTTCTGGTTAAGAGGCTGTGAACATAGTTGATATAGCAACAAAAGATTTAGAATATTCCATAAACTTAGTTGATAAAGCAATTGCAGAATTTGAGAGGATTGCCTCCAATTTGGAAAGACGTTCTACTGTGGGTAAAATGTTATCCAACAGCATTTCATGCTACAGATAAATCTTTCTGAAAGGAAGAGTCAATCAATATGGCAAACTTAATTGCTGTTTTATTTTAAGAAATGGACATGGATGAAGCTGGAAACCATCATTCTCAGCAAACTATCACAAAGACAGAAAACCAAAGACAGCATATTCTCACTCACAGCTGGGGACTGAACAATGAGAACACTTGGACACAGGGCGGGGAACATCACACACTGGGGCCTGTCCAGGGGTGGGGGACTGGGGGAGGGATAGCATTAGGAGAAATACCTAATGTAAAAGGACGAGTTGATGGGTGCAGCAACCCAACATGGCACATGTATACCTAGGTACATGTGTACCTGCACGTTGCACACATGTACCGTAGAACTTAAAGTATAATAATAATAATAAAAAAAGAAATTGCCACAGCCACCCCAACCTTCAGCGACCACCACCCTGATCCATCAGCAGCCATCAACATCAAGGTAAGACTCTGTATCAGCAAAAAAGATGACAGCTCTCTGAAGGGTCAGATAATTGTTAGCATTTTTAAGCAACAAAGTATTTTAAAATTAAAGTATGTGTATTTTTTAGACACACGACTATTGCACATTTAATAGACTACAATATAGTGTAAATGTAACTTATATAAGCACTGGGAAACCAAAAAGTTCATGTGATTTTACTTTGTTGAGAAATTTACTTTATTGTGGTGGTTTGAAACTGAACCTGCAATATTTCTGAGGTATATCTGTATTCCTATTATCATCAAGGACAGTCTTAGTCCATTTGATCTGCCATAACAAAATACCACAAATTGGATAGCTTGTAAACAACAGAAATTTATTTCTCAGTTTGGAAGCTTGGAAGTTCAAGATCAAGACATTGGCAGAATTGGTGTCTGGTGATGGCCCACGCTGGTTCATAGAGCCTTCTCACTGTGTTCTTACATGGTGGAAGGGACTAGCTAGCTCTCGGGGGTCTTTTTTATGAGGGGGACCACTAATCCCATTCATGAGGGTTTTGCCCACCATGCTGCCCACCCCGTGACCACCCAAAGGTCCCACCTCACCACCTTAACATAATCTCCTTGGGAGTTAGGATTTCAACATACAAGTTTTGGGGGCACACAAACTCTCTGCTAAACATGTGATTAGGAACACAATATCGTGGCTGAGACTAAATAGAACCACCTCAAAAAGACATCAGAAAACTCTTGGAAGAAAGCACTGTTGATTTGGTGGTGATTTTTTTCTACCTTGATTTCTTCTTGCTGTGGAAAGGAATTGTGTGTATAAATCTTTCTCCTCTAGCAGTGTTGTGGCTTCCCAGGGTTATCAGAGCTTAATCTGATTCAGATGAAATTGTATGCACTGCAGCTGTAAATGAACATCAAAGAAGGAATTCACAATGATTATAGGAAAATTGGGTTTCCTCCATTTGTCTGCCAACTAATACATTGGCCTTATCCAAAGGACATGGATTCCACTCTGGAAGATGAGCCTGGGGATGAGAGACTGCACTCTGGCTTCCGTGATGAGTCAGTAGCCTGCAGGTTTTGAGAAGTGAACTAAGACCAAATTTATGGTTCATGTCACAAACTGTGGAGGCTCAGCCAGATCAAAGAAAAATCAACAGTCTGGAAGACCATGCCTCCTAGTTTTATAGCTTGAAGGAATTCAATTTTTTTTTTTTTTTAACAAGGAATTGGAACAATTCATATCCATAATTCTGGTCCTCACCACAGAGTGGGGCTTGTATGTCTCTCTCAGTATAGAACATACCAAACACCTGGATTTTTTAGAAGCCCTGGCTTTATCTAGATAGATCCTTACCCTTCGTTCTTCTTACCACAGTCCCTGAGACTCTTAAGGACAAGAGTGTAGTATGGCGGGGAGCGGCTAGGAGCTTTAGCTCTACACCTATTTACTCTGCAATCCTAGGCAAATGATTTATCCGCTTTGATTTATGTAATTCCTCATTCTGGAAAATGGGAAAAATAATATCTACCTGCTCACCTCACAGAATTACTATAAAGATTAAATGTCAATGTTATAGGTAAAAACTACTTCATAAATTATAGTATGTAAGCAATACTTCCCCTCATCCCCATAGTCATCTTCACTTCTCTGGTTTCTTATTCATTCACTTATTTGTCCAACCATTTATTTATATTATCTCACTTGCTCTGCTATTCCTCTAACTGGCATTTTAAAAAGCATTTTACTACTTCCTTCTCTCACATTCATATTTGCTTTTGTGTTTTCACTTTTCCTTATGTATTTTCTTTATTAATTAACTCTTCGTTGTCTTTATCACTCAACCTCTCCCATCGTCTGTTCTGATGTCTTGCTTAATTCCTGCCCTCAATTTCCTTACTCTGTCCTGTGTCCATCTCACTCCTTCCCAATGCCATAGACCATCCCAAGTTGGCCAGAGGCTGATTCTTGTACTAGGAAGCATCACTGAAGAGCCCGGTCCCAATGTCATGATGATGAATTGTGAATCCGTTTCCTTGTCTGAGAAATGAGTGTACTCACTAACGGATTATGATGCTATGACTTTGTACCCACTTTTTGCTGATGAAAAGACCTACCTTAACTATATTTGCTGAAAATGTGAGTTTAGTAAGTAATCATAGATAAATAATTATGGAACATTTATAATATGTAAACACAATTTAATGCACTTAATTATGTAAATCCTGCACAGTAGGTATTATTTGAAGTTTAAGTACAATAAATAAACTTCCCAAGATTATGCAGCCAGAATTAAAAGCCAGGTGCTTCAGATTCTAAAGTTGGCTCTGTGCACTACATTCTGTCTATATTCTTACCTCTAAAATTGTTATTTTTGTGATGGACAAGTAATCATATGACAGGTGTGGGAACAGCGGCTACACAGATGAATCAATGACCCTGAGACAACTTGGGTTGCAAGGATTCTATAGGTGAAGAGGACTGATCTGTTTTTAGGAAGGTAAATGGACAACAGAGGATAAGCCCAAACTGGGATTTGTGTATCTTTCCCTGGGACTAAGGTCGTTAGATTCATAAAAATACAAGTTATCCAGTTAAATTTGAATTAGAGATAAAACAACAAATAATAGTTAATACGAGTATAATCTATACAATATTTGGGATATAATCTATTAAAAAATTATTCAATACTTATTTGAAACTCAACTTTTAACTAGGCAGTCTGTGTTTAATCTGGCAACACTACATAGTTCTCCAAAGCATCTTGCCTTTTCTGCTATTGCAGTGCTTGTTGTTCTTGGCACTATTGCTAGTTTTTGGCATATTTCCAAAGCCCTTAAAAATCACATAGTAAGACTTAGGCTTTCTAACTATGACTTAAAAAACTTGATGCAATATAACAAAATATTGATAAATTTGACTACATAAAAGTAAAAGCCTTTTAAGTGGCAAAAAAAAAAAAAAAAACCACCATAAACCAAGTCAAAAGACAAATGACAAACTAGGAGAAAATACTGTAAAACATATCACAGATGATAGATCTAGTTCATAAAGAACTTTTAAAAATTGAGGAAAAACAGAAAATACTATAGTAAAAAGGGCAAAATATATAGATGATTCATAAGAGAAATTAAAAAATGGCTCTTACACATTTAAGAAAATGTTTAATTTCACTTATAATAAGTAAAATGCAAATTAAAACTACACTGACATTTTTACCTATCAGATTGGCAAATATTTAAAAGCTCGACAATTCACTGTTGGCAAGGCTGCCTGGAAATAGGCTGTCTCATACATTGCTGGTGGAATATAAAATGGCATATGTTCCTATGGAGGAGAATTTCAAAACACATACTAAAATTACATTGTGCATTCACCCTTCAACATAATGATGCTAATTCTAGGAATTTACTCTGAATACTTACTTCCAGCAATACAAAAAAAAAAAAAATATATATGCATAAGGTTATTCCATGCAGCACTGCTTATAATTGCAAAGTATAGGAGATACTTAAATATCTAAGCATAGGGTCCTAGTTAAAAGCTCCATTCACACAATGGAGTAATACACAACTATAAAAAAGAATGAGGAGATCTCTGTTAACTGGATAAGGAGTAATTTCCAGGAGATAACATTAAGTGAATAAAGCAAAGAGCATATAGTATGTTACTTTTTGTGTGCTAAAGCAGGAAAAATATTTTTTACTTAGGAAAGCATGTGAATATTCTACATATTCAACAATTAAAATTAAATCGATAGGAAAAGGAAGGAGGAAAAACATAAAAGCAGAAAGAAAAGAATAAACCTAATCATATTTCAGTAAATATGGTAACCATAGTGAACGAAAATAAAGGAAGGAGGGAGGGAGGGGGAAAGAATAAATCAATCTAAGTAACTTACAAACATAATTTTTGACAATATACCCTCAATTTTGGCCAAGGTTGGGCATGAGGGGTGAGGGGAGAAGGATAGCAAACAAATCCTGAACTCTTAGTACTTTTTTTTCAGTTATAGAAATATGGGCAAAGCACTTCTGAAACTATTTTAGATAAATTATAGCTTTGAGTAAGTGAGTAAATGATGTGGAAGGGAGTCAAAGTTCTCTCTGTGGAAGAAGGAACATACAAATACAGCGTGTGAAATCCCACTACTGGGATTCATACCCATTATACAAAAAAGATACTTGCACACACGTTTGTAGTAGCACAATTCACAATTGCAAAAATGTGGAACCAACCCAAATGCCAATCAATCAACGAGTGAATAAAGAAACTGTGGTATATATATATGTGATGGAATACTACTCAGCCATAAAAAAGAATGAATTAATGGCATTCACAGCAACCTGGCTGAGATTGGAGACTATTAAGTGAAGTAACTCAGGAATGGAAAACCAAACATTGTATGTTTCATTCATAAAATGGAGCTAAGCTATGAGCATACAAAGGCATAAGAATGACACAGTGGACTTTGGGGACTCAGGGGGAAAGGGTGAGAAGTGGGTGAGGGATAAAAGACTATAAACTAGTTGCAGTGTATCCTGCTCGAATGATGGGTGCACTGAAATCTCACAAATCACCACTAAAGAACTTACTCGTGTAACCAAACACCAACTGTGCCCCAATAACCTATGGGAATAAAAATTTTTTTAAAGAAAGAAATTCTCAATTATTATTGATGGTAGTCACACTGTTGTGCTATCAAATACTAAACAACAACAACAAAACCACACACACACACACACAAAACATACATAGCATGAGAGAAGGCAAGAAAGAACCCCATGGGCATGCACTGGAATTGTAGGTATCAGTATGAACTGATGATTTCTAAATTATGTAAATGCATGTGATGTACACATGTAATCAAACATGTATATGTATATTTGTGTTTGTATTCATGTTCAATGTATGTTTGTATATATATGTATATGTATAGGTATACATGTATGTATTTCCTAGGCCTGTTGTAAGGGTCAAGAATCAAAGACACTCCAGTAGCAATGATCCCACCTAAAACCTAAATTTTGGTCTCTAATACCATTCTCCACTAAAAGGAATCAAGGGTCTTTGATATGGCTGATTCCAGGGATGAGATAGGGTAGGTAAAAGATAAACCTGAAACATCTTGTTATGCTGGAAAGTAAGAAAGCACTTTTAAAAAACGATAGAGTCATGTCACAATTACCAAAGTGCTAGCTGGAAAGGGTTCTCATTGGCCAAATCTGGGACAATTTGAGGACCAAAATTCTTAAATACAGTGATAAACTATAAACAATTGAAAAAATAACAAATCATGAGTCCATACTGATAATAAAAAGATAAATAAATGAATGAATGAGGGAGGATGGAGGGCTTTTACATACAGTATAATGCTGATAGCCAACTTGTAAACACTGAGGAATAATGGAAGTTGAAAAATTATTATTTGGCAACTATTACAGTAAAGATTGCATCAGGCAAGAATCATCAATAATTGCTAAATCTGAAAGTTCTGATGAAGAGAAAAATATCCACATTGTCTTACAGTATCTTCTGTGAAGAAGGAAAAATAGTAATTCCATCATGGAGAAATTGAACAATAACTTGACAGGGTAACCAAAATTCATTGAAGTAGATGGACATGGTGTTCCTCCACATTATGTCCTGAGGAGAACACACCATCATCTATGCAGTATTCGGGCTGAGAATACAGGACCTGAATCTAGTCATAAACATGCATCAGAAAACCCAGAATAAGAAACATTCTACTAGCAAAAAGGAGAGAGAGTGTATTAGCACACCAACATGGCACAAATATACATATGTAACAAACCTGCACGTTATGCACATGTACCCTAGAACTTAAAGTATAATAAAAAAATAAAATAAAATAAAATAAAATAAAAATAAAAAAAAACACAAAGAAAGGCTGTGGAAATATTTTAGGTTTAAGGAGATTACAGAGACACACCAATAAATGCAATACCTGTCCCTAAACTGGATCCTATACTAGAGGGGAAAATGCCATAAGGACATTAATGAGTCACCTGAGAAAATGGAAATACAAATGATAGATTAGATAAAATATTGTATCAAATTTAAATTCATTGGTACTGATGACTATACTGTGATTATGGACTATATATACACTATCTATATACTTGAGAAATACACACTGAAGTATTTAAAGCTCCATGATTTATGAAGCTTACCGTAAAAGTTAAGAAAAATATTATATAGATAGAACAAGCGATAAAGCAAATGGGATAAAATGTTAACTGCAGGTGACCTTGGGTCAAAGGCATATGGGTATTTGTTGTACTGTTTCATAATTGCAACATTTCCATAAATTTGCAAGTATTTTCAATTACCAGGTGATCAAAGTTAACATTGCCGGTAAGGGAAAGATGAACATCATGCCTCCAGAGCTGATATCTTGAGGATACATCACCCATCCAGTATCGCAGCTAAGAATACATAACCTGAGTCTAATCTCAAGGAAACACAAAATACACTCCAAATGAGGAATGTTCTACTTTAAAAAGAAAGTTATTTTTTGTTTAGCACAGTGATATTTGCATTTTACATGGAGAGCTTCAGTGGCTGCATGGAGGAATGGGAGAAGTTTCACCCAGAAAAGATCAGCTTTGTAACTACTTTGACAGCACATGAGAGAAATTATCAGGAACACATTAGACAGGAATGTAGGTGTGAAAATTAATCTTCAGATTTAGGAGGAGTTTCAAAGGTACAGCCAGCTCAGCTCGAACACCGATTCAATTAGGTGGCAAAGGATGGGGAAAAGTCAAAATAAGCACAAGGTGATTAGTTTGGCTTATTGTAGATAGATAGTGAGGCCACTTATTGAGATAAAGAATCTTTTAAAACAATAGTTTCAACTTTTATTTTAGATTCAGGGGGGTAGATGTATGAGTTTGTTACCTGGGTATGTTGTGTGATGCTGAGGTTTGGAGTACAACTGAATCCTGTCACCCAGATACTGAGCACAGTTCCCAATAGTAAGTTGTTCTACACTTGCCCCTCTTCCTACCTCCCCACTCTAGTAGTCCCCAGAGTCTACTGTTGCCATCTTTATGTCCATGAATACCCACTGTTTGGCCCCCACTTATAAGTGAGAACATGCAGTCTTTGGTTTTGTGGTCCTCTGTTAATTCTCTTAGGATAATGGCCTTTTTGCTGTATCTATGTTGCTGCAAAGGACATGATTTTGTTCTTTTTAATGGCTTCATAGTATTCCATGGTGTCTGTGTACTATATTTTCTTTATCCAATCTACCATTGAGGGGCATGTAGATTAATTCCATGTCTTTGCTATTGTGAATAGTGCTGTGATAAACATACAACTGCATGTGTCTATATATACCCAGTAATGGGGTTGCTGAATTGAATGATAGTTCTGTTTTAAGTTCTTTAAGGAATCTCTAAATTGCTTTCCACAGTGGCTGAACTAATTTACATTCCCACCAACCATGTATAAGTGTTCTCTTTTTTCCACAGCCTTGCCAGCATTTGTTCTTTTCTGACTTCAATAATAGCCATTCTGACTGGTGTGAAATGGTATCTCATTATGGTTTTGATTTGCCTTTCTCTTATAATTACTGATGTTGAGAATTTTTTCATGTTTATTGGCCACTCGTCTGTCTCTTTTGAGAAGTGTCTGTTCATGTCTTTTGTCTACTTTTTTTTTTGTTTGTTTTTTGTTTTTTGTTTTTTTTTTGAGGCAGAGTCTCGCTCTGTCGCCCAGACTGGAGTGCAGTGGCGCAATCTCGGCTCACTGCAAGCTCCGCCTCCTGGGTTCACGCCATTCTCCTGCCTCAGCCTCCCGAGTAGCTGGGACTACAGGCGCCCGCCACCTCGCCCAGCTAGTTTTTTTTTTTTGTATTTTAGTAGAGACGGGGTTTCACCTTGTTAGCCAGGATGGTCTCGATCTCCTGACCTCGTGATCCGCCCATCTCGGCCTCCCAAAGTGCTGGGATTACAGGCTTGAGCCACCGTGCCCGGCCTTTTTGTCTACTTTTTAATGGAGTTGTTTGATTTTGCTTATTCAATTCTGATTTTAGCTATTTTTTTTTTTTTCTGCTGGCTTTGGGTTTAGTTTGTTCTTGTTTTCTAGTTCCTTGAGATAGAGAATTTTGAAGAGTAGAGCTAAAGAAATAAAACTTTCACTCTTACTATCTGGGGTCAAAAATACTGACCAAAATAAATGTGTTCCTCACACTATTTCAACCATGATTTGTAGGCATTGAATACTTACTAGGTCCCAAGCATTGTGACAAACTATATACTGACATTATCTCTGTGATTCTCATGATGACACATTTTATAGATGAGAAAAACACTGCTCAGAGTTGTTGGAAAATTTTACCAGTTTCATACAGCTAGTAAATGGAGGAGGCATTATTTGAACCACAAATTATGCTTTTCCCACTATGTCATTCCACCTTCCAAAAGAAAAGTATAATTCCTGAATAAAAGCACCCCACAGATGTTTTTTGTTTTCCTTGCTCCACTTTCTTCCTAAGGGATATAGAAAAGGGCTGGAGATGATATTGGATTTCCATAGTCAAGATGATAAAATTAAATCTATGATCTAATCATGATTTTAATTGGTTCTTTTGGGTTTACAAACCATGGTCCACCAACTGCTTACAGTCTCAAGGTGGAATTTCTAACTTTCCCCAGAAAGTGGTAATCATGCAACAGAGAGATCCCTGAAGCCAGAAGACTGTATTCCATCCCTGACTCTGGAGTTTACTAGCTGTAAAATGGCATCTCACAGGACTATTTTAGGATTAAATGAGATAGTGTACATGTAAGCATGTATAGATGTAGGTGTAAGTATTATTTCACCTGTGTCTCTATGCTCCTCAACTCTCCTCTGCCAAATAAATCCCTTGGCTTATTAAAAACAAAACAAACTTTAAAAACCAGGTCTATGAAAAAAAGACCAGTGAGATCCATTGACTCCCACTCCTTCCTCCATCGCCATGTCCAGAGTATTCCTTTCTCATTAGGAGTACCTGAACTGCAATTGGATCAATGATTCTAAAGTAGCACAAAGAATAAGTGTGGTAGAGACTTGGTAGTCATTTTCTGTAAGGCCTACAATGCCAAACCTAGTATGTTTAGTTTGCTTCAAGGACACAGTCTTCATCTTGGTCCTGTCACTAACCACCGCATTGACCTAAGTCATCCCTCTCCCCTCCTTGACCTCAGATTCATCAAAATGAGTGGTAGGTGCTGAAATTCCTAAGTCAATGTTCATCACAGTCTTGTTTTTAAGTCGCCCATAGCTGAATCAACTGGGCTGCTTCTTAAAAGGTGCAGATTGCCCAGATCCCACTCATAGCTCCCAAATTAAAAACCCTTGGGCAAAGAACCTGGGAATCTGCATTTTAACTCTCTTCCCCCAAGTAATTCTAATGCACACAAATTTGAGAAACACTAACCTAAATTCCCTGTCAGATAAAAAATTCTATGGTGTAGGCCAGTGCTTTTTAAACTTCAATGAATTCCTTGGAAATGTCGTTAAAATGTAGTTTCTGATTCAGTTGGCTTGCAATGGGGTTTGATAATCTGCATTACTACTAAGCTCCTAGGTGCTGCTGCTGCTTTATGTGATACTACATGGTCACACAGTAGGTTGACTTACTTTTGGGATGAAAATAATCTAGGCAATGGCTCAAGGATCCATACACATGGATAAGGGAGAAGGGCATACACATGGATAGTGACCCAAAATATTTGCTTGGCTTGAGTGAAGACTTAGCTGATTGATTACCTTTGAGTGATTTAGACCATTATTATAGAGAAGACACATCTTCGGAGATAGCAGACTTCATGAAGTCCCCCAGTCTGCCACTTCCTAGCCCTGTGATCTGCAGGGTGTGAGTTAAACTTTTAGAGCCTTCAGTTCTGAATTGACAAAACAGAGACAATAAAATATCCACCTCATAGAGTTGCTGTGAGCATTAAACGTAATCTCATACATAAAATTCCCAGCCCAGTGCAACAATATCAGTCCCCCTAGCTTTTCTGGGGACCCTTCCAAAGCTACTACTTAATTCCCTGAGGAGGACTACTTATTGGGACCTATCCCTCTCCCACAGACATCACCACCTGGAGGGCAACAGACTCTCCACCATAAAAAAATAAAACTCTTGATTTTCCCAGGCTACAGAGTGATTTACCACACAGTTGCTCTCCCAGACTTGGAAGGCTGGCAGCAACCCTGCCAGAGACAGATGGGAGAGCTGGAGTCCAGTCGCTTGTCAACGATGTTCACTGAACACATTTATAAGACTTTTCACACACTTTTCTGGCATCCTCCTGGATTAACCATACACCAAAGGCAACCACATGCCAGGAAGGAAAACTGCATGCACACGTGCTGGCCAGGGCCCCCCAGTGCAGCTTCATTTTTCTTTCCTGTTTGCTTTCATTACTCATTTATGTGTGGTTGTGGTCAACATACCATCCGAATTTTCATGCCAAGTTCTTTTAGTTTTTTTGTTTTTGTTTTTTTTTGACAGTCATTACTTTCTTTCCTTGCCCCCTAAATAGTTCGCTAAATAAGAAATGAGTTGCAATAGTATGAACTTAATGTGAAGAATTTTCAACTCTTTTCATAGTCATTTGTAAAGGTTGTCTACAAATATTTGGTTAGCAATTTTAGTGTGCTCAGCACCATCCCAGGTGCTTGAGGGATATATAATCAAATTATTTGTTAAGTCATTTGGTCAAGTTATAGGAAGCAAACAATGAAAGTGGTTTTCTTTTTCCTCTAGGACAGTTTCCTTTATGCAGCTCTGGCTGCATACTGTCATCACCTTAGGGAGCTTTCAAAGCATACTGATGCCTGCACCTAAACCCCAGAAATTCGGAGTTAATTGATCTGGGATGCAGCTTGGAGACTGAAAGTTTTAAAAGCAACCAAGATTGAGGAACATTGCCTTAGAAATTAATAATGTCTACACATAATTTTTGCATATTGACTTAATTTTAATCACTATTTATTTTCAAGACTACCCATTACAAAACTTTTTCACAGAAACGATCTATTTTAGCCTCAAAAACAACCCCATGAAGCAGTTAGTCAGAGTTTGTATGTTTGTGTGTTAGCCTCAATTTGTATACAGAAAAGTGAATCTCTCAGAGGTTAAGTAACTTGCTCTGCAACAGACTGCTGGTAAAGGCAGAAATAATCTTTGAACTCATGGATCCTGGTTCCACTCTTTCTTCCACTACTTTGTAACTGCCTGCGTCAATTCAGTCTATCATTGAAAAACCATTCATTGGACCATAATACATCCTACTCTAGATTGTGTGAACTTTAAAAAAATTCTCTGATTTCTGTATTGGCAGATTTAAGTAATATTCATAAGAAAAGAAGGGCAGTGATAATGAGAAGATGGGTCCCTCCTGGTTTGGTGACACTTGACAAATACAGTGTTATGTGTCAACAGACATTCAGTGCATGATGATACTTAATAAAGAAGTTGATGTATCCTGGCCAAAGGCTGGATACTCAAAACTCATCTCTAAGAGCCATAAATCATCTCAGAAAACAGACCACATCCTTCTGTGATGACAGACATTCTGAGTTCTCTGAAAGGCTGAACAGATCCTTGCTTGAAGACAGAATCCTCTGTTGATTCTCATAAACAGAGAGATTAGATAGAAGGATGACATATTTCTCAAGCTGGTGTGATAGTACACTGATGTGACGCCTCTATCCCTGAGGTATTTTTCATGTGACAGGAAAAATACAAATATTTTTTTAAAAAATTACATTAACTCTTGAGGATATGAAGTTACCATATTATCTACAACTTCTTTCATATATTTTTTTATTTTTTTATTATTATACTTTAAGTTCTAGGGTACATGTGCATAACATGCAGGTTTCTTACATATGTATACTTGTGCCATGTTGGTGTGCTGCACCCATCAACTCGTCAGCACCCATCAACTCGTCATTTACATCAGGTATTAACCTCACTAGGATGGAATGGGGAAAGATTGGCTGATAAGATGGATTCTCAGCAATCTCTTTGAACCTTATGAAGGAGCCTAGAGTTCAGGTGTCATGGGTCTGACTCAAGGCTGATGCCACAGCAAATGGGAAGGTGATGGTCAAAGGGTTCCTACTGATCCATAAGTGACCATGGGACAGTACATTAATTAGCATAGTGTTGCTCATGGGGTTGGTCCAGTTAGGCTTCCACAATCATTTGTACTGCATAAAGACACCATCCAATCAAACTGCTGATCATTCTGAAAACGGTTGTTTGAATGAATTCCAACATAGAGTTTGCAATCATTCTCATATTGTAGCATTTTTATATGTGTGGGCACCATCATAAATGAAGAAGAGAGTGTGCATATTAACTTCACAAATGGGATTATAAGAATTACTAATATCATCCTGAAAGCCCAAGAGTTTTGAACTTGAAAAAAAAAAAAAAAAAAAGACCCTAAAGGGTATCCCTTAACCAGTCCTACCAAAATTATCCATTAATGGTATCCTTAAATGCAATTGAAATATTATTTATCTTTACAGTTTCTCAGTCTCAGAAACTCTGGAGATGGGTCTTCAAGTACAGAGTTTTCAAATCTTTTGAAATGATGACCTTTAGGCAGGAAGGACCAGCTAGATAATTTATGAGACCCAATGCAACATGAAGGCAAAGGGCCCTTTGTTTAAAAAGGCTATTAAAAATTCCAGTATGGTGACAACAGAGCATTAAATCAAGCTCATGGCCCTGTGTGACTGCATAGATTGCACACTCATGAAGCTAGACAGCCCTGTTCTCAGGGCAGGAAGACCCCAATAGTGCTATCTATTCCAGCTACCCATCTGTTGAGTCATTGGAAGCAACTGACACTTTGTTGTTTGCTGCCAATTGTTATGTAGGCAGATGGCCCCAGCTGTCAATGGGAGATTTGCAGGGATAGCAACAGAAGGAAAATATGATGAAGAGTGAGGCAAGTATGTCTGTCAGAAGTAACAGTGGAAAGACAAAGTTTTTGTACAGCTGTCAAGGAACTCAGAAAAAGAACAGTTGGCTATAGATGATCCACCTGGATGCCAACAGTGTCCAAGGGAGAGAGTACTTTGGGTATTCTCATACCTAGATGAGATTATGTGGCAGTGTATCATGAGATGTTTCTCATGTATCTCTATCAATCAATCAATCTATCTGGATCTGCAAAAATCTATTAATTTTTTGTATTTCTAGCTTTCCACCCTACCCCTAATCTAATGGTTGGCTCTGTACACATTATCTCAAGGGAGAGACCTGCCAGCATAAAAAGGAAGAAAGTATCCTAATAGTCATCTTGGATTTAGGTACACAAGCCTAGGTCGAAGAGATAAGAGTGAATTTGGGGCATAGAACTTGTCCTGACCAAAACTATAAAATTAGAAATTTCCCCTGTCTAGAAGAACAATTTTCCTGGTCTTGGAAGGGAGAGTAAGAAGGCCAATGTGTCTCTAAGCAAGAGGATGTATACCCCACATCCCAGACAGAGCCATCTGGGAGGTAGTCCTCGCCCTACAGAGAGAATAGCTGTATAGGCACCTAGGCAGGTAGAATAATAGGCACCCTTGGCCCTAGGTGGGAACCGGGAGCACAGAAGCGGCAGGCAGCAAACTGGAAAGGGATAGAGGATATCCCATTGGCAAATTAGATAGCCTGGTAACGGAGGATCAAAGACCACATGATATGCAATGTGCTCTCCCCACCCCCACTCTGACATGCATAGCTTTGCATAGGATGGAGGAGAGGGAAGCAAGAAAATGACTGAAGCTATATTTCCTAATAGACTGGCAGGAAAAATATTAGAAATAAAACTTAAATCACAGTGAATAATTTTTCTTGTATACCTGTTTGTGCACTGGGATTCATCCTAACTATTCTGTGATGATATTTTAGATAGAATATTCATTCTAACTATTCTGCTATGATATTTTCTAAGCTCTTCCAATTCCCATTGGTCTTAACTCAGCATTCACTGAGCAACTTAAGAAAGAAAATACTTAATTAAAAAAAAAGCCTTTTAGGTTCACAGCGAAATTAAGAGGAGGAGGAGGAGGAGGAAGGAGAAGAAAAGAAGAAGGAGAAAAAGAAGAAGGAGGAGGGGGAGGAGAGGGAGGAGGAGGAGGAGAAGCAATAGCAGCAGCAGCTATATTAGTATAATGTAATAGTGAAGACTGTAAAGGCTATGGAATCAGATTGCCCAGGCTGATCAGAATCTGGCTTTGCCATTTATACAATGATTTTTAGCAAGTTCAAAAAAATGTCATAGTATTGGTATGAAGAATAAAGATATTAACAAATGTAAAACATTTTGATTAGTGGTAAGTATATATAAAGTGCTTTGTAAATATTAGCTACTGTTTCTAGTTTTATTGTTCTTATTTAAAGTATTCATTTCTAGCCTATGTTCGATTGTATGAATATCTTCTCATGTTGCACATAATAATTTATTCTCATTTTAATCTAACTGCATTATGTCATACATATTTTATGTTTTATGATCATTTTAAATGTATAATTTAACTCACTAAATATTTCAGCACTTAACCACTTAACTCAAAACTGATAATGCTATATGACAGAGATACTGAAATGATAATAAATTGGAAACATTGGCAAAGGTGACAAATAGTTAAAACACCGAAAAGAAATATGTATGGCCAAAGGAGAGGCTTACTCTAACAAGAGGTTGGTAAATGCAAATTAAAGTAATAGTTACTATTTTTACCTAGCAGATTGGAAACATTAAAGTTTGATAATATCCACTTTAGATGAGCGCCTCGGACATTGGGTACTCCCCTCTTCTGCTGGCAAAACGTAAGCTGGTGCAGCCATTTAACTATTAACATTTAAACTCATAGACCAGACCCTCTATATCCAACCATTTCACTCTTCTTTACATGCCCTCAAGTAACAGTTGTTAAAGCGTGTCAGGAGAGAGAAGCAAGAAGCAAGAGTGTTCATCTAAACAACGTCTGTCATTATGCAAATTGAAAGCTACATCAATACCTACCAATACTTGGAATGGTTAAATAAGCTGTGATATATTCATCCTTAAATTAAAAACAGTGAGATATATCTATCAGTACTGACATGAAAATCTTCCAAGGCACATTGCTAAGTTAAAAAAAAAAACAAATTGCAGAAAAACAAGTACAGCCAAGATAGCATTTTTGTAACACACAGTAAACAAAATAGATAGCTCTATAGATATGTGTATGTAAGTGTACTTATATGTATATGTAAATGTATCTGTGGGTGTTTGTACAAGTGTCTTGAAAAATGTCTCGGAGTGCACACTGAACTGTTAACAGTGGCAGTTTTTAGATGGAAAACTAAAATTGGTTAAGGAGAGTTTTAGCTTTTTATTGCATTAATTTTTTTATAATGACAACTTTTAAAAGTGTTCCTTGTATAATTAAGGTTGAACTTTAAAAAATTAAAAGACGAATAAGACAAGGTTCCTGAATTCCAAAGTTAATATTCTATATGGTGGATATATAACAATTTACTTAGCCATTGACCTATATTTGACAGTTCTAGTTGTTTCCATTTTTTAATAATATAGATATTTATACCCTGAAGTTTCTTTTCTTCTGTTGATTTATTTTCTAGGATAAATTCCAAGAGTAGGATTACTGGATAAAATGGTACAAACATCTTTCTGGCTCTTGTTATATTTTCCACACTGCTTTCCAAAATGTTGTGCTTTTCCTTCCCTATCATTACTACAAAGTTTTTTGTTTTTGTTTTTTAAATACTGAGCTCTCCTACTACCTGGCACCAACCTGCTTTCTATTGCCATCTCCTGGTTCTCAGGAATGTGTACTTTTCACTTCAGTTTTCACCCTGTTTTAGAACTGGAATCTCCTAGAGGACGTTCACTTCATAGTCTTTCTCTTATGCCCAGTGTATGTATATCCCTGGAAGATAGATACGATTAACATTCCCATTTTTACAGAGGAAAGCACTGAGGCTCACAGAGGTCAAGTAACTTGCCCAGGGTGCTATAGCGAAGGAATAGCAGAGCCTATACTTTTGATTATGTCTATACTCTCTCCATATCTGGTATGGTTCTCCATCAATTTGGTATGAACAGAGTTGATTTGAACCCAAAAACCTCTTGATTACTTACAGAGTCTCTCTCTGTCATGGCTTTCCTACCCCACCTGGTAGCTTGGTACCAGCCCATGTCTGTGTCCTTACTGCCTTTCTGCCTGTGCTCCTCTTCTTGGCCTAGTTCTCAGCTGTCAAGCTTGTTTCACATACTCAGACTTCTTCCCTATCTGCTTCATCTACCTTAGCCAAGATGTTAGACCAGTAATCTTTAATCCTGTATATATGCTAGAATCACTGGGGAGCTTAAAACAAAGGAACCAAACACACTGGAGCCTGGATTTCATTCCCAGAAATGTGAATTTAACTGATATGGGATATAGTGTGTATGAGATTGCTTCTGGGATTTTTTTCGAAGTTCTGTAGAACTTTGGGATGCGAATCTCTACCTTAGATGCTATTCTTATCTTCCTCCTGGGTTTAGTGAGCAACATGCCTTTGTTTGTTTTTGTTTGTTTGTTTGTTTTGTTAGTCATAGCTGCCCTGCCTCCCTTGGCTGCCACCTCCACTTGCAGTGGTTTACTTATCTGCCCTGCTATCATTCTGCCTTATCTGTTCAATTCTGTTCTGTTCTGTTCCTCTGTGTCCTCTTTTAGCAAAAGCACATTGCTGATCTTACCTTCAAATTTTTGTCCTTGCTATTGCGGCTGCTTGTAATCACTCCTTTTTTCTCTATTGGAATCTTGTTGAACCAAAGTTTTGCTTTCTCCATGCAACTCTCTCTCATCACTACCCACACAGCTGGCTGCTTCTTCTAAACATCTGTTTGAATTCCCACCTGCATCATTCTAGTGGCTTTTCATTTAGCAATGAAAGGCGGTATGTGATTTTCATGTGTGGACAGGAAGATGTGATCTTAACAGTGGTTAAGAGCACAGGATTCAGAGTTGGGAAGATTGATGTTTCAAATTCCAAGCTGCCACTACTTACCTACTCTAAGCCTCAGTTTTCTCATTTATAAATTAAAGATAAAGTGTTACATATTTCATAGAGCTGATCTGAAGCATGGAGAGCATTCAACACAGTACCTGCTACATGGTAAAATTTGATACATGTGAACTACTGGAAACAGGATATATATGGTAATGAGACTGATTTCTTTTCATTAAAGTGGTAGGAATTAAGAATTTATGCATCCAAATTTCCCCTTATCATTTGCCCCATAAATATTGGGCAGAGAAATGGAAGATACCCACTTATTGTGATGATGTTGTATGGCCCAGATCTTTTCCAGAAATCCTCTTTTGGAATTGCCTACAGAGCCAGTTTATGTGTCAGAAAGAAAAAGGGCCCTATTATTACTCTACTCCCTATTTGTTTTTACCAAAAAAGGTAATACTCAGTTTCATTGCACACTGTATTCATCAGTTTTGGTGCCAAATGACCTTTGGCTCCTTTTTTTCCCTTTTAAGTTCAATCTACCCCAGGAGGATAAAGATGCCACTACTAAAAAAAGTGTAATGGATTCTTAAGGGAATTTCAGAACAGAAGTTCCCAAAAAGTTCCACCCAGGAGACTGCAAATGCCTTGAGAATGGGGACCTTATCTACAAGCAGGGGTTCTTAACCTGGAGTTAACTGGACTTTTGCCTTACAAGTTTTCTGGTTTAGAGGGTCTGTAGCTTTCTTAATATTTTCAAAGGGATAAAAAAATGGCAAAAAGAGGGTAAGAACACTGCTTTAAAATATTTTATCAGTGCCAAGGCTCCTAGGAGAGGGCTATTTTGTTAACAATAAATTTAAACGTTTAAGGAATAAAAATATATTATCTTTCAAATATTACAATAACAATATTCATCTATTATTATAGCACACATTGTTATTTTAACAGTGGGGGATGAATTTGAATAAAACAATAAACATTCCCTCAGCTACTCCCTGACTTCACTTCTGCATGTGTTCAAGAAACAGCAGGCCTCTCTCTATGTTAGACCTAATACCATAAAAACCCTAGAAGAAAATCTAGGTGGTCAGTACCTGATTCAGCGACATAGGCCCATGGGCCAAAGGACTTCATTCTAAAGACACCCAAAAGAACGGCCAGCAAAAAAGCCAAAAGTGACAAAATGGGATCTAATTAAACTAAAGAGCTTCTGCACAGCCCAAAAAGAACTACCATCAAGGGAGTGAACAGGCAAGCTACAGCAATGGGGTAGAAAATTTTTGCAATGCTACTCATCTGGACAAAGGGGCTAATATCCATGAACTGTACAAAGAACTCAAACAAAGCGTATACAAGAAAAAAACAAACAAACCCCACAAAAAGTGGGCAAAGGGATATGAGAACAGACATTTCTCAAAGAAGACATTCATGCAGTCCCAACAGTAACACAGTTGGACAAAAGATGGCTCATCTCATCACTCGGCCCATCAGGAGAAATCGCAAATGCAAAACCACAATGAGTACCATCTCACACCAAGTCCTTAGAAATGGCAATCGATTAAAAAAATCAGGGAAACAACAGCTTGCTTGGAGAGGATGTGGAGAAATAAGAACAGCTTTTACACTGTTTGGCTGGATTGTAAAACTAGTTCAACCATTATTGGAGAAACAGTATGGCAATTCCGGTCAAGGATTTTAGAACTAGATGTTCAACCAATTTACCAGCAATTCCCACTACTGGGCGTATTCATACCCACCGGGATGAGTACAATTATTTCTTACTACAAAGACACATTGCCACACGTATGTTTATTGCGGCACTATTCACAGATAGCAAAGACCTTGGAATCAACCCAAAATGCTCCATTTGTGGGACAGAACTGGCATTTAAGAAAATGTTCGCCACAAATATATCACCGGGATGGACTACTAGCAGCCCATAAAAAAAGATGAGTTTGCTGTTCCTTTTGCTAGGGACCATGGATGCAGCTGCGAAACCATCATTGCTTAGCAAAGCTATCACAAGCAAGAGAAAACCAAACACCGCATGTTCTCACTCATGTAGGTGGGAAACTGAACAATGAGATCACTTTGGACTCGGGGAAGCCCGGGAAAGCATCACTACCACTCGCCTATCTTAATGAGAGTGGGGGAGGGGCACGGGATTGCATTGGGAGCTTTTATACCCCCCCCCCCCCTTTGATATAAATGATGAAGTTGATGGTTGCGTGACGAGTTGATGGGGTGCAGCTAACACCAACCATGGCACAAACTTCATCAATGTAACAAACCTTGCCACGTTGATTTGCACATGTACCCTAGAACTCAAAGTCATAATAAAAAAATAAAAAAAAAAAAAAGAAAAACAGCAGGCAAGATTCTAGTGTGTGGAGTGTGACTTTGGAACTTTTTAGAAGTATTTTATAAAACAGAGAGAGTCTAAAGGAAAACCCAGCTATCATGTTTCAAAAACAACAATATCAGAATATGAAAACTGGGAGGAGGATTATTTTACCATTGTGCTTTTTTGTCCAGTGGTGTGCTGGTAAACCAGCTCTCTGAGAGTGGGGGGAAAAGCAAGCCCTGATTTGTAATGTTTGCCAATTTCTATGGTGTAAATACTCCCACCACGGCCAATTTCAAGCTACCAGTATGAGATCACTGAATAGTATTGGGAAGAGATGCACAGCATTTGTTCTCTAAGCCAGTACAAGCTGTCTCTAGTACACCACTGCTTGTAACCCCTATAACCTAGATGCCCAGGAGAAGAGTTTCAAGGGGAGGTTCATTTTATGGCAGTGTATTTTGTAAGAAGCATAATTTAAGAGCAAAAAAGGAATTGGAAAGGAATTCTGTTGGAGGGTATTGAAGGAGATTGAAACACATAATTTAAAACACATTTCCCAAACATTCTGATAATATTCATCCTCCTCCACCCAACCCACTAAGGTTTTCTCTCCCATTTCTTCTTCCTCCTCTAATTATCCCAGTGTTTTTTGTTTGTTTGTTTGTTTTATTAGATTGACTAAATCTCCTAGTAGGAAAGAGTCCTATTTATGATCTGACTGCAGGCTTGGTGGGGAGAGATGGGCTACCCTTTGATGGACAGGGAAGGGGGAACTGAGGTCTGGGAACAGGAAGATATTACTAATTTTTATTCTATCACATTATTTGCCCACATTCAAATAAAAAAATCTAAGGAGGAAAAGTATACAAGTGAAACTACCTTCTCTTGAAGTTTGTGGCTTGTGAGTCAACAAATCTTTATCAACAGTATCCTTTAAAGAAGAAAAAGCTGTGTAAATATAAATCAAATCTTTTAATTTTTTTTCCATTTACATGTGGGCATTTCCTAACCTGTATCTACATTTATAAACCAATTTGACTGATGAGCTTTGGGTTAGTAAGTTAAAAGCCAAGCCAATTGTTTGTCTACCCCAGCTGATTTTTATATTTGCTATCTGGTCAAACTTGCAAAGTTACCATGAGCAAGTCATTTGGCCCTTCTGAACTTGAGTTACATCACCTGACATTGGGATTGAACTGAATGGTCTTTAAATTGCTTTCTAGACTTTAGAGCTTGTGGTACTTATATTGCACTTAATAACAAGCTTCACAGTTTTTCTTTTATGAAATAGACTAATAATCTCTACTTTTAAAATGTCATAAACCTGCTAGTTTGAATAAGTGGATTTATATCTAACTTGACAAGTTAACCAGAACTCTTCTGCCAATAGGAAGAAGAATTTGTTCTTGAGACTCCAGTTTTCTCTGCTGACATCCTCTCTAGACTTTGAGGTTCACCAAACTAATCTGGAGGGAGAAACCCTCCTGAAGTTGGAAGGAATACTAACGATAGATCAAGGATCCTCCTCTAATGGTCATCAGCAATTCCAACTCTGTCCCTAGATCATTCTGGATCTTCAGGATTCATATATTTTTTAATACACTTGATCTTCTATGTATTTCCTTCTCTTTCTATTTCCTGTTCCTTCACACCCATCTCAGGACTTCTGGCAGAGGGAAAAGATACAGTGAGTGGGCAATAAGCATGTCTTTCTATCCTCTCTGGTGTTATATCACTTGGTTCTTATCTATCAAATACCTGATGATTCACTTTGTTTAGAAGACTCCAGAAAGATAATTATGGCACTCACAATAGCTAATATTTATTGAAAGATTATATTTGCTAAGGACTTTACAGACATCTCATTTAGTTTCTAACAACATTAATTCTAGCCCCATTCTACACACAGGGAAACTAAAGCTAAAAATGGTTAACCCAAGGTGAGAATGAGTGCGAGAAGCAAGACATGATGTGCAGTCCCAGAACTGCCTGGCCTAATTTCTGTGCTCTTGTGCTCCTAACCACTGACTCTTCTGTGGTTGTATCTGAAGCTGCTAAAACAAAGCTTGGAGTGAAAAGCAGAAGGCCAAGTAAAAGCTTTAAGATGGGGAGGATTAGATGGAAATTTGATTTCATGTTTTTCAAGCTAAAGACAGGACTTGGGCTGCTCAGGTGAACACACACACAGCTCTCAGGATATGCTCCCTTTACTTGACTCTCTATCCCACCCCCAGACTATCTGATATAGGAAGCTACAGGCTCAGCCCTGAGCTCAGGTCATTCTGATTATCAAACCTAAGATGTGAAGTTAGTGGTGGGGGTCGGGACTCTCAGCTCTATTATTTTAGTTTCCTGCCCCTGTATCACTCATTCAGGTGCATGAAAACTCACCTTTTAATTAAACACTGGTGGAAGTCATCACAAAACTAGGCTGGGCATGATGGCTCATGCCTGTAATCCCAGCACTTTGGGAGGCCAAGGTGGGCAGATCACTTGAGGCCAGCAGTTCGAGACCAGCCTGGCCAACATGGTGAAACCCAGTCTCTACCAGAAATACAAAAATTAGCTGGGCATGATGGTGTGCACCTGTAGTTTCTGCTAGTGAGGAGGCTGAGGCATGGAAATCACTTGAACCTGAGAGGTGGAGGTTGCAGTGAGCAGAGATCATGCCACTGCACTCCAACCTGGGCAATAGAGTGAGACTGTCTCAAAAAAATCATAACAAAACTAGTCATATAGTGCCTTCTCTACTGAGCTGAAAGACTAATAAGATGATTGCTTTATGTTCATTACCAATGACTTTGGAAACTTAGCCCTAAGAAAATAAAGAAGACATGAGACATCACAGAAAGTTTCCAGCTATTTTGGGGCTGCAAAAGCATTTATCTTAAATTCAGCCTCCCTGCATTTTTAGTCTTCCATTTGGAGACTGAAGGTCTTTTGCTTCATGGAGGAAGGCTAACAACTGTTCACTGGCATGACTTAACTCTCTACATTGAAGGTGATGAAGTGACAGGGAGAAGCAAAAGGGATTAATTTTTTTCAGTTGATAAAACATGATGGCACACATAAATATGAAAGAAGAACTCAAGAAGAAAGAAAATATGCTGATATGGTTTGGCTGCATTCCCACTCATCTTGAATTATAACTCTCATAATTCCCATGTGTTGTGGGAGGAACCTGCTGGGAGGTGATTGAATTATGGGAGCAGATCTTTCCTCATCTGTTCTTCTGATGGTGAATGAGTCTCATGAGATCTGAATGGTTTTAAAAACAGGAGTTTCCCTGCACAAGCTCTCTCTTCTCTTGTCTGCTGCCATGTGAGATGCGCCTTTCACCTTTTGCCATGATTGTGAGACCTCCCCAGCCATGTGGAACTGTAAGTCCAGTAAACCTCTTTCTTTGGTAAATTGCCCAGTCTCAGGTATGTCTTTATTAACAGTGTGAAAATGGACTAATATAGTAAATTGGTACCAGTAGAGTGGGGTGCTGCTGAAAAGATATCCAAAAATGTGGAAGCGACTTTGGAACTGGGTAACAGGTAGAGGTTGGAACAGTTTGGAGGGCTCAGAAGAAGACAGGAAAATGTGGGAAAGTTTGGAATTGCCCAGAGACTTGTTGAATGGCTTTGACCAAAATGCTGATAATGATATGGACAATGAAATCCAGGCTGAAGTGGTCTCAGATGGAGATAAGGAACTTGTTGGGAACTGGAGCAATGGTGACTCTTGTGTTTTAGCAAAGAGACTAGCAGCATTTTGCCCCTACCCTAGAGATTTGTGGAACTTTGAACTTGAGAGAGATAACTTAGGGTATCTGGTGGAAGAAATTTCTAAGCAGCAAAGCATCCAAGAAATGACTTGGGTGCTGTTAAAGGCATTCAGTTTTGTAAGAGAAACAGAGCATAAAAGTTTGGAAATTTTGCAGCCTGACAACGCAATAGAAAAGAAAATCCCATTTTCTGAGGAGAAAATCAAGATGGCTGCAAAAATTTACATGAATAACAAAGAGCCAAATGTTAATCCCCATGACAATGAGGAAAATGTCACCGGGGGATGTCAGAGGTCTTCACAGCAGCCCCTCCCATCACAGGCCTGGAGACCTAGGAGGAAAAAGTGGTTTTGTGGGTCAGGCCCATGGCCTTGTTGCTTTGTGCAGTCTTGGGACTTGGTGCCTTGCATCCCAGCTGCTCCAGCCATGGCTGAAAGGGGCCAACATAGAGCTTGGGCCATAGCTTCAGAGGGTGGAAGCCTCAAGCCTTGGTAGCTTGGTGTTGAGATGTGGTGTTGAGCCTGCAGGTGCACAGAAGTCAAGAATTGAGGTTTGGGAACCTCTGCTTAGATTTCAGAGGATATATGAAAATGCCTAGATGGCCAGGCAGAAATTTGCTGCAGGGGTGGGACCCTCATGGAGAACCTCTGCTAGGGCAGTGCAGAAGGGGAATGTGGGGTCAAAACCCCTACACAGAGTCTCTACTGGGGCACCACCTAGTGGAGCTGTGAGAAGAGGACCCCAGACCCCAGAATGGTAGATCCACTGACCGCTTGCACCATGCACCTGGAAAATCACAGACACTCAATGCCAGCCCATTAAAGTAGCAGGAAGGGGGCTATACCCTGCAAAGCCATGGGGGTGGAGTTACTCCAAGACCCTGGGAACCCACCTCTTGCATCAGCATGAGACATGGAGTTAAGAGATCATTTTGGAACTTTCAGATTTTACTGCCCTGCTGGATTTCGGACTTGCATAGGGGCTGTAGCCCCTTGTTTTGACCAATTTATCCCATTTGGAACAGCTGTATTTACCCAATGCCTGTACCTACATTGTATCTAGGAAGTAACTACCTTGCTTTTGATTTTACAGGCTCATAGGTGGAAGACTTGCCTAGTCTCAGATGAGACTTTGCACTGTGGACATTTGAGTTAATGCTGAAATGAGTTAAGATTTTTGGGGACTGATGGGAAGGCATGATTGGTTTTGAAATGTGAGGACATGAGATTTGGGAGGGGCCAGTGGTGGAATGATATGGTTTGGCTGTGTCCCCACCCAAATTTCATCTTGAATTGTAACTCCCACAATTCTCACATGTCATGATAGGAATTGGGTGAAAGGTGGTTGAATTACTGGGGTGGGTCTTTCCTGTACTGTTCTTGTGATAGCAAATGAGTCTCACAGGATCTGATGGTTTTACAAACGGAGTTTCCTTGCACAAGCTCTCTTTTCTCTTGTCTGCTGCCATGTGAGATGTGCTTTTCACCTTCTGCCATGATTGTGAGGCCTTCCTAGCCACATGGAACTGTTAAGTCCAATAAACTTCTTCCTTTTGTAAATTGCCCAGTCTTGGGTATGTGTTTATCAGCAGCATGAAAACAGAAAAATACAGATGCCTTTAAAAACTGTTTTGATGAATTGTCCATTTGATAGAGAGACTCAAAGACAAGAAAGTTTGGTGTTTCTTTAATCATATTTTGATTTTTAATGGAGTATTGGGTAAGAAAGGGTCCAGGGGTGAGTGGAGACCAGGGATATATGTGGGCTTTGTGAGATCTGGATCTTGTACAATTTAGGGGAGGAATTTCAACAAAAATAATATAAATACAAATTTAGAAATAGAGCCTTGGAACAAGCTCATGCAAGTGAAAAATCTGGAGATGATGCTTTATTCACTTTGTTTAAAAATCCTTGTATGGTTGAGATAAATTTTCTCCATTCAGCTGGGAACACTGACACACCATGCTGAGATATTCTGAACAAATAGACTACTGAAGGGTCAGGGAGAGAAATGGAAAGAGGAGGATACAAAGAGGTCAATAAAATGCCGAGGAATTACAGGGAGTTTACCAGGTGGTGTTGTGCAATATTCAGAGAGAAGGTCATATGTGTACACAATTTTTACACATCAGGGCTGTCTTTAAGAAAACACAGAGGTGCCCAGGGCTACATGGACTATCTGTGTGGTTTTCTTGCCCAGAATTTGACAGGAGAGATAAGGATCAACAGCTTCACAGCTGAAGTTACCGTTTGTTCTCTCTTCTGGTTTCTACTAATTTTGTTTTGTTTAATATGCATCTTCAGCATGGGCAACTCAAACAACCAGCACAGTTCATTTGCTATCCACCTCCTTTCTTCTTTTTTTCCCTAACAATATGGATTGATTTTTTTGCTGTCAAAAAAATAAGTTGTCTCAACACAGGAATCAAAATACATAAGACATGTAAAACATTTTAAACTTTGAAAACATTTTAATTATCATCAGATTTTACAACTATTTTAGACATCTCAGAATGTAGGGTTAAACTAAACTGATGATGTCTCTTTTAAATTCTGGGGCAATAGAGAAAAAGAAGGCCTGAGATAGTGCCAATTCTCCAGACTGACCAGGGCTGTGGAGAATTCTGATTTTACGGAGTGCAGATGATTTGGATGGTCTTGTTACTAGTCATAAGAATCTTAAACCATTCAGCAGCTGACAGACTGCATTTACATTGGAAAAGAAAAGTTGTCAGAAGCTTTTATGGTGACCACACAATCCAGGAACAAATTTCTCAGTATAGAAAATATGATATCTTTACAGGAAGAATTAATGAAACTCACAAAGGAGTACCTAAACAACAAATATCTAAGCTTTAAAATATTTTACCAGAAAATGAACAACAAAATACACTGCAGATCGAATACAGATGGGCAAGTTCCCTGAGACGGAGTCTTGCTCTGCCACCCAGGCTGGAGTGCAGTGGCCGGTTCTTAGCTCACTGCTCAGCTCACTCCGCCTCCTGGGTTTACGCCATTCTCCTGCCTCAGCCTCCCGAGTAGCTGGGACCACAGGCGCCCGCCTCATCGCCTGGCTAGTTTTTTTTTTTTTGTATTTTTTAGTAGAGACGGGGTTTCACCGTATTAGCCAGGATGGTCTCGATCTCCTGACCTCGTGATCTGCCCGTCTCGGCCTCCCAAAGTGCTGGGATTATAGGCTTGAGCCACCGCGCCCGGCCGAGAGGAGATTTTAAAAGCACATTGGCAGGGGTGTTTGGGAGACATGGTAATAGGTTCTCTCTTTCCTAAAGGGAAGCCAGTGGAGGGTGAGAGGGCCAATTTCTCTGAATACTGGCACTCAGCTCCTCATAATAATCAATAAAAGGAATGTTGGATGCCTAATATCTGGCTCCTGTGAGATTGTCCAATGTGCCTTAGGCCAAGATACTCATGCAGCAGGAAAGGAATATAAGAGGGGCGGGAATGCCTTTTGTCATCTCTGCCCTAATGCTGGGGAGAAGCAGTGTCTCCCAGCACACCTTCCAGTAAGCCCTCTTTCCATGTAGCCCAAACAGAGGTGAGTCCAACCAGGGCAAGGACATTTTCCAACATCATAGACACAGGTTGGACAATTTCAGCAGAAGAGGATTGAGCAGCATCCATAATTTTAGTTCACAAGGAGATTCAGTGACTCTGTATGTAGTGATTTGTACTTTTTGATGCTAAAATAGGAAGTAGCTTGCTTCCTTTCTTCTTTCTGTCTTCTGTTTACTTATTTATTTTTTGGATTCCAGGAAAATTGCTCAATTTATTCACACTGGAGTCATGATTTTATAGAGTTAAGAGGCTTTTTTTTCATCATCATAGAGTAAAAGTTACTTTTCTTTTTCTTTTGGTATACAGTTCTATGAATCTTAACATGTAGATTTGTGTTACCGTGACCATAATCAGGATACAGATCAGTTTCATCTCCCCCAAAACTCCCTTACATTATCTCTTTATAGCCTCCAATTCTCTGCTCTTCCAGTTTTATATAGGCAGACAGTTTGTCCCAAATTAGAGGAGGTAGTCTGTTTGTCCATTCATTCATTCCTTCTTTATGGACAGTCTTATGGGCATATGGTAGTATTTTTCAAAACATCATAAGACAAAATTCCTGTCATTAAGGAAGGTATGGCCTAGTTCAAGGCTAAGATATCTCCACGGTAGCAATAAATTATCAAATGGCAAGTGAATGATACTGACAATAGAGGAGATCACAAAAGGCTTAGAAAGGTCAGGAAAGGCTTAAAAGGAGAAAAGAAACTTGACTTATAGTCTGAATGGATGGAAGGAGTTTTGAATGGCATGTAGAAGGTAGGAAAAGCCTTTTGGTTAAAGCAAGGACATACAGGCATGTATGTATATGAACTTGGGAAAACCCATGGAGGAAGGGAAGTGGGACTTTCTTTGAGTGGTAAAGGAGACTAAGTGCAAAAATGGTCTTTACCATACTCTGTCCTTTCCCATATCCATACCCATTTCAACATGACTACAGCTCCTCTCATGAACAGATGGAATCTGTTCCCTTACTCCTCGAATCTGGGTTTGCCTACTAATTGCACCGACTGACAGAATGAGACAGAAGTAATGAACTGCCAGTCTTGAGCCTAGACTTGAGAGTCTTTGAACCCTTTTTCACCATATGGAAAGCTGCCAGGTGAACAAGTCCAGCTAACATGTTGGAGGATAAGAGACCATATGGCAGAGAGCCACATGGTTGTTCTAGCCAATTCCATCCTAGAGCACCGAAGAACCAGCAATCTCCAAACATGTGAGAGAACTTTGCCTACAGCAGCAGAGATGCCTCACTGACCCACAACTGATATCAGATAGATGAGTGAGCCCTAAGGAAATGAAAAGTATCCAGCCGACCCATCAACTTGTGAGCAATAATAGATGCTCATTGCTTTATGCCACTAAATTTTGAGGGAAGTTTGTTACCTAGTAATAGCTAACTGATACAAGTGTCTAAGACACTAGGGATCTCTATCTTATAAGTAATGAAAGAATTATTAGTAGGTATTGTGACCCAACAAAGAAGGTACATTAGGAAGTTTCCTATCGACATTACAGTAGTGGAGATTAGTGATAATTTTAGTCTATCTAAAGTTCATTTTATTTTATAAAACAATAAATGCATAGTTTAAAAGGTTAAGTAGTACTATGAGGCTTATCAAGGAAAAATGTAGTCCCAAGCTATACCCTTACTCATGTCCCAGTACTGTTTCTTAGCTTTCTCTTCTGAAATCTATCTTCATATTTGTAACTACTATGTCTATACTCATCTTTATATTTACCTATTTTAGATATAATGTCTTGCCTTCATGTTATTGCAGATGAGAATTTTTCTGTTCTCCCTACTTCTCTTCCATACCTTTATTACAATTTATCCATGTAATAATTGATATTATCAATTTAATAGCACTATGCTTGTTAAATAAATATTTTACATTTGTATTATAATGTCTATGTAAACGTTCCTCACTGTTAGGCAGGTAGAGTACTAAAATAGTTTCTTTTTATACAAATTTTGTTTTTCTTTATTATTACTTCATTCTTTTATCTGCTTAGCTTACTATGTACCAGTGTAAAATAGATGCACAATTTTCTCCAAATATAATGATAGATATGAAAAAAAAAAACACTTCATTTTCATTCCATTTTTCATATAGCCAGATGCATCAGTTTGTTTGTTTGTTTACGCAGGTCTCCATCCAGAAGTTCTTTTGTTCTAATCTTGACTGGTTTTCTTTAAAAAAAAAAAAAAA
>NW_016828193.1:369987-374176 GCF_001698545.2 Rhinopithecus bieti
TTTAAAAAAAAAAAAAAAAAAAACAAAAGATAAAATGTGTTACATAAGCGCTATAACAGTGAAATCTGCTTATATTTGAAAAAAAAAATAAGTGAAGCTTTGTTTGGACATTACTTCCTTGCAAGAGCAATACATGTCCTTAGTAAACAACTACCATATTTACAAGTTAATTTCTTTGATACTTAGGCAGGATTGAAAGCCAGGAGAAATCATGAAAGAGTGAGCTTTGAAATAATCTTTACAGCTAAGCTGATAACAGTTAAGGTGGCCAGACAATTCCTGAAGCAGACTTGTTTATTTTGTAGAGTATTTGACTATGTCTGGGTAGCTAGCTTGCTTGTATAAAGACCAGGGACAAGTCCAATCCCTATTTTGGCCTGTTAAAGCTTTTCCCAGAAGAACAAATATCTGCTCCATAGTCATTCTAATCCTAACCCCAACTAGCCTCAAAAAAGAAATTAGGCAAGAGGACTGAGGTTATCATGAAGTTACTCTCACTACTACGAAACTAATATAAAGTGCATGTCCATAGATAGTGAGGCAGCAGTCTCATTTTCACATATGGGCAGCACAATTAAAATGTGAATTTCAAATAACCCAACATGACTCACTTTCAACAAAAGATAAAAATCCCTTAATCTTCAACTGGTCTTTAAATTTGAGATGTTAGGTCTGTGTTAGAGATAGTAACGAAATATTATGAAGTGTGCACTGGTACCTTAAATGCCAAATCTCAAAAACAACACAAATTCGAGACTTTCCTATTAACACACACATGTGTACCAACTGCATTTCATATGATAAAAGTGGTTTTATAGTCTATTTCCTCCATCTTTTCATTTTTGAGAAGCACACTTGTAAAAACACCAATTTAACTTGTGCTAAGTGGTAGGGGTTTGTTTTTCTTAAACCAAAACTCTGCCAAACTTGTCGATCTTCTGCTTCATCTACTCAGGTAGAATACCAGATCAAGCTGCTGCTGTGGCTGCTCTCACCATATGAAACCAGTTTGTGTCTGCATTATTACTGTCTTTAGGATAACTTTAAATTCTTCAGAGCAGTTTTCTTTACTCCTCCCATCTTTCACTTCCTGCCTAAATCCAAGTTAAATTATACAGTTTCCACTGGTCTTCAACGCAGTTTGATTCTGCACTGTCCTTTCCTTTGCATGTCACAGTAGTTGTTCACATATATTAAATAATATAGATATGTTCTGCTCTTGACATCTATACACTTACAAAAGCAGCTCTGTACTTTGTTTGGTGTGTTTGTTACTATGGTAGCTCACAAAAAGCAGTTTTCTCAGTTCTAAGCATGGTACTTTACAATTTTAATGCATTCGTACAACAGTACATTGGAAAAGTACTGAGCCTTTACAAAATAGCTTTACATTTTAAACAAATGAATGTGATTTTTTTTTCACTTACACAAGCATAGGCTTTTTAATATTTCCACAAGATAAATATCTCAAACTATAAGCTCACTCTACAGTGTACCACAGTGATGGACTTAGGAGACAGTTATACACTTAGAAGATACACTAAGTGTTATTTACACTGACATGTCCAGTATCACCAACTCTGAAAGGTAAACAAACAATATTCAGAATGTGGCTTCATTTGTGTCAGCTAATAACTGGGAATGGTATAGCTTTAATCACTTAAGAAACACATACTGTAACTTAGTCTAAACTTAATTTCCTTCGCCCCTCTCTGTTACGGCATGGGAAAATTTAAAGATCAACATGAAATGGAGCCATTGCTGAGGCAGATCTTTTAAGATAACAAAGGAAAAATTGACAAGTGTATATGATAAATTATCAGTAACAGTGATGCTACCAGTTTAACTGTTAGAGAAATCAGATTTTTATGTCATAAAATGTGGCTTTTAAAATATTTCCTTTTATTCTGGAACAAAAACTGGAGAAAGGACGATGATTCCTTCAGAAAGCAATGACTCAATTCAGGTTGTTACTTTACATTTAAGTACCACTCAAAAGTGGACATAAAAGCAAGTGATTCCTGTTTGCCCATCACTATATCAGCTACATAGCTGAGAGTTCAGATCTTAATTACACAACACTTCCTCTGTTACCAGAAGCTAAGACTGCTCTGCGACAATAGGACAGGTAGAATTCTCAGATAACCAGCGATTGATGCAGTGGACATGGTACTCATGGGAACAAGGTAGTTTATGAAGTTTGTTGCCTTCTCTATATTCTGTAATGCAAACACTACAGGTTATTAATGCATCACTTTCACCAAAACTTGTCATCCACATTGTCAATCTGTTCTTTGATGAGTCCTCTAGGTTGGTCATCATCATCCTCATTTAAGAGGAAAAACTGAGCCAGGCTAAGGAAGTGCAAAGCNGTTAACATTTATCTCTAAACTGAATCTGAAATCACCACTGTTTGGATTAGTCCGGCTCACTGCTCTCCAAGATTGGTTTCCTCTTTGTCCACTTCTTGTTGTATTTCCAGTTTGTCTGACAGAGTTAAGCCAGTCTATTGCAGAGTCACCATTAGATACATCATCTGAAGAGTCTCCTCCTCTATTTTCGCCTGAGTTTTGCTGTGGTGGGCTTTCTTTAATTTGCTGTAGTCTTCTCAGCAACTCTTCCTCAGTACTTTCACCTGGGGTGCCTAGCAAACTGTTCTCTCTCCTAAGCCTATAATCCTCTTCACTCAGGTTATTTACAAATTGATAGAAAGCTTCTTCCTGATCCAGTCGGTCCATCTGAATTCTGTGCTGTGCTGCAGACTGATCACCACTTCCTTTGTCGTTAGAATCTGAGTTTTCCATATTGATTAACAAGTGGAAAATTACTAGGTTTTAGGATCAGCATCCAACTCTGTTGGTTCGGCTGCTGCCGCCGAGGCTGCTCCGCAGCCGCCTGGCCACAGCTCTCAAGCGGCCTCCAATGGGCTGATTGAGACCCTCCTCTAAGCCCAGCGCCTGCCAGACGTTGCTCTGGCAGCCATTATCTTCCCCATTGTTACCAAGCAGCCACAGGAAAACTCTTGACTGGTTTTCTTTAGGCATTTCCCATAAATAGGCATTTTCTATGTCTCTGAGTATTTTCTCTAGGATTTCCTATGCTGGGGCCATTCTCACATCTTCCTCTCTCTTGGTATAACCCCTTATTGTGATGAAGAATATTCTCCAGTATTACGTGGCTAAAATACGTTTATTCTATAGTATCTACTTCAAGCTTAATAGCATAGTCATGAATAGAAGATAACCTTCCCTCAGAATTTCTAATGCATTGCTTCATTGTTTTCTGGCTTTTAAAGTTTCGTGCCTTTCTTATTCACAATCTTTGGCTGTTGCCTGTTGTGGTTGTTGCTATTGTCCATTTGTTTTATTTTGAAATTTAAGCATTGAAAATTTCACTATGCTCCTTCATGGATTGTTTTACCCATTTTCATTCGAAATTGTAGGTAACACAATAGACTCTTTCATTCTGAAAATTTGTGTCTATGGATTAAAATAAAATTTGACCTGGTGTAGTGGCTCACATCTGTAATCCCGGCACTTCAAGAGGCTGAGGCAGGAGGATCGCTTGAGCCCAGGAGTTCAAGACCAGCCTGGGCAACATAATGAGACTCTGTCTCTATGAAAATAAAAGAAACATAGCTGGGTATGAGCTGGGAACTTGGAGGCTGAGACAGGAACATCACTTGAGCCCAGAAGTTCGAGGCTGCAGTGAGTTGTGACTGTACCACTGCACTCTAGCTTGGGTGACAGAATGAGGCCATGTGTCTAAAAAAATAAAATAAAATATAAAATTCTACATTGTCATTTTCTCTTTCTGAAATTCCTATTAGTCTTATGTTGGACCTCCCAGGTGATTCTTTAATTTTTTAAAACTTTTCTTTTCTCTTTACTATCTCAGCTTTTAAAATCCTGCTTTCTGGAAAATATTCTCAACTTCACATTCCAATACTTTATTGTTTTTTTTCTTTTTGCTCAAACTTTATTTTTCCTAAAAATTCTTTTACATACCCTGATTTATCCTTGTTTTCTTTTTTTATTTAACAAGTGATTTTTTGTTCTTTAGCCACAGTTCTCCCACATTTTTGCATTATCACATTTTTTTTCATATTTTTAAACATTAGACACATAATTTGTTTGAAATTAAAAAGTAAAGCACATTCTTTTTGCTAAATAATGTCACATATTTAACT
>NW_016828193.1:374185-380776 GCF_001698545.2 Rhinopithecus bieti
TGCTGCCGCCGAGGCTGCTCCGCAGCCGCCTGGCCACAGCTCTCAAGCGGCCTCCAATGGGCTGATTGAGACCCTCCTCTAAGCCCAGCGCCTGCCAGACGTTGCTCTGGCAGCCATTATCTTCCCCATTGTTACCAAGCAGCCACAGGAAAACTCTTGACTGGTTTTCTTTAGGCATTTCCCATAAATAGGCATTTTCTATGTCTCTGAGTATTTTCTCTAGGATTTCCTATGCTGGGGCCATTCTCACATCTTCCTCTCTCTTGGTATAACCCCTTATTGTGATGAAGAATATTCTCCAGTATTACGTGGCTAAAATACGTTTATTCTATAGTATCTACTTCAAGCTTAATAGCATAGTCATGAATAGAAGATAACCTTCCCTCAGAATTTCTAATGCATTGCTTCATTGTTTTCTGGCTTTTAAAGTTTCGTGCCTTTCTTATTCACAATCTTTGGCTGTTGCCTGTTGTGGTTGTTGCTATTGTCCATTTGTTTTATTTTTGAAATTTAAGCATTGAAAATTTCACTATGCTCCTTCATGGATTGTTTTACCCATTTTCATTCGAAATTGTAGGTAACACAATAGACTCTTTCATTCTGAAAATTTGTGTCTATGGATTAAAAATAAAAATTTGACCTGGTGTAGTGGCTCACATCTGTAATCCCGGCACTTCAAGAGGCTGAGGCAGGAGGATCGCTTGAGCCCAGGAGTTCAAGACCAGCCTGGGCAACATAATGAGACTCTGTCTCTATGAAAAATAAAAAGAAACATAGCTGGGTATGAGCTGGGAACTTGGAGGCTGAGACAGGAACATCACTTGAGCCCAGAAGTTCGAGGCTGCAGTGAGTTGTGACTGTACCACTGCACTCTAGCTTGGGTGACAGAATGAGGCCATGTGTCTAAAAAAATAAAATAAAATATAAAAATTCTACATTGTCATTTTCTCTTTCTGAAATTCCTATTAGTCTTATGTTGGACCTCCCAGGTGATTCTTTAATTTTTTAAAAACTTTTTCTTTTCTCTTTACTATCTCAGCTTTTAAAAATCCTGCTTTCTGGAAAATATTCTCAACTTCACATTCCAATACTTTATTGTTTTTTTTCTTTTTGCTCAAACTTTATTTTTCCTAAAAATTCTTTTACATACCCTGATTTATCCTTGTTTTCTTTTTTTATTTAACAAGTGATTTTTTGTTCTTTAGCCACAGTTCTCCCACATTTTTGCATTATCACATTTTTTTTCATATTTTTAAACATTAGACACATAATTTGTTTGAAATTAAAAAGTAAAGCACATTCTTTTTGCTAAATAATGTCACATATTTAACTTAAAGATTATTAACTTTTGAATATCAAAACTGAAGCTGCTGGGAATCACATTAATTTGTAGGTCCCAAAATAGCCCTGAGGTCTGAATAGGAAAATATCTTTTATAATCTGTAACAAAACTCTTACCTCAACATTAAACACTATAAAATTTACACAATTGTATCTGTACTCAGTATCTTTACAATATCCAGAAACCTACTGGAGTTTTAGAAATAACAATGCAAATACGTTTACATTCAGAAAAGAGAGCTTATACTAAGAGAATATAAGTTGAAACCAGGCACCCTGTGAAGGAATCTGTTCACTCCTTAGGCAGTCACAAAGTCATCTTTGTTAAAAGCACAGGTCCTTGGATATCCTCAAATGCCAGGCAGAACAAAGATAATTCCAGTACATTGGTTTTTACTGTTCATCTGAGTGGAGTATAATTTTCAAATTATTCCATGGATATAATATCTTCACTTCTCTCTCTCTGAAGATATTAATTATACTTTCTTTACTCTGCATCTATTTTTTCAAGTTTTTTCCTTGTTTTGATTTTGATCTTTATTTTTCATGTTGAGGCTCATCTCATGACTTTTGATTGTCCATTCATATTTCAGAATGAGATCTAGAAAGCCGGTTACATATTCTTTGTGTCTGTGCAGGGCTTGTTAACTTGTGGGCCTTATAGTAGGGTAATCAGAAAGTGACTAACTTTTTGTTCAGGAACCCTAAAACATTGGTATCTGCAGGACTTTTCTCTGGGATTTCCAGTGTTTTCAGGGAGGAATCCTTAAATCTGCTGCAAAAAGCAGATACAATTGTCTAGAGTGTTCTGGGAGCAGAGTAGAGGAAAGTGCTACAGAGTTCCATTTATTGAATAGTCAGACTTTTGCTTAATTACTCATTTTACATTCTAACACTGCCCTTGTTGTCTCAGTACCCAGAACACCCCTACTCAATTTCTGTAGAGAATAAGTCTTCATTTTCTGCAGTTTAGAAGAGAGAGAATCAGTCATTTGACTGCACATAATAATTATTTTATTTTATTTTAGAGATGGGGGGTCTCACTATGTTGCCTCGGCTGGACTTCAACTCATGGGCTCAAGCAATCCTCCTGCCTCAGCCTCCACATAATCATTATTTTAAGTAAGTATGCAACCATAATATTAATAAGTATATGAATAGCTATCTTTGGCCTAGGGATCCTGTTTTCAACCTGTGTCATCAATAGCCCAGTTTAATTATTATGTCATGTTGTTGAAACAAAGATTAATTTCCAAAATGGAAATTTGGTGAGTAAGAGTTTAAACTGAAAGTTTTGAGGCTTGACAAGTAGATGATTCACGTCAGAGATACCTCACACATTTTGCCATTACACATATCAGTCTCTTCAAATTTCCTCCTGTACAGACAGCTCTCTCATCTCTATTCTTTTTCTCAATTTACAGTTCCTTTCCAAAGCCTATTGTATGAGCACTTCAGATCCAAGTCTTAACCCCAGCTTGCAGACCACACTCACTAGCCAAGCAACAGGATTTTACTTGAGATGCAGAGCAAAAAACAAACAAACAAACAAAAACAAAAAACAGAATGGAATAACTTTTTCCCTAGCAAAAATAATTCAACTATTATTAAAAGTCATACTGATGAAACCTATCAGAAAATTGAGAATCACAGTAACTTACTTAATCACAGTGATATTGTGCCTGATTTGTGATTTTATTTTCAGAAAACAAGAGAAGTTTAGTGTGAAGCCAGTGTGTGGTGATGGCTATGGTTATCTTCTATGTACTCATCAGCACATGCATGTGAGAAAACTACCTAAGGCTAGGAATGTAACCACCAAAAGAATTAAAGGAAAGAATACTCAGTGCTGCTCATGCAGGTATAGGACTAGTTCCTGGTTCCATAAACCAGATTAGTAGTGGGGAATAATTAGTCCTATGATATGCACAGCTCTGGTCCCACCTTGTGAATCATAAAAGCAAGATCCAAAAGGATTAAATAGTTTCCAAGTAACTTAAATGCATCCTAGAATAAAACTCAATCATTATAGGAATACAAAAATATCCAGAATTCAAGAAAGAAAATTTCTCCATGTCTAGAATACAATAAAAAACTACTAGGCATGAAAAGAAGCAGAAAACTATAACCTTTGATGAGGAGAAAAAAATCAATTTCAACAATCAAGAACTGACAAAATATTAAAATTAAAAGACAAGGTCATAAAACAGTTTTATAACTGCATGTCATATATTCAAAAGTGAAGTAAAGATATGAAAGATATAAAAGACTCAAAATTTCCAGAAATAAAAGTACAATATCTGAGATAAAAGTACACTGAATGGAATTCACTACAGATTGGAAATTTGAAAGGAAAAGTAATGGACTCAAAGACAGTTTAATAGAAACTATCCAAAATAAAACACTAAAATAAAACATAAAATAAAATGAACAGAGAATAACTGAGCTGTGGGATAATTCAAATGGTCTAATGTATTTGCAATGGGAGTAGTTTCATAAAGGGGGGCAAAATATTTGCAGAAATAATGACCAAAAATTTTCCAAATTTGATAAAACTAAAATCTATGGACCTAAGAAGCTAAATTAACCCCGAGTACATAAACATGAAGAAAACAATGCCAAGGAGCATCATAATCAAATTGCTCAAAACAACTGATAAAGGTAAAATCTTAAAAACAGCCACAGAAAAAGTAGAGGGATAATTATAAAGAATGACAGCAGATTTCTCATGAGAAACAATGCAGGTAAGAAAACAATAGAACAATATCACAAAGTAAAAAGTACTAAAGAGAAAGAAAAAAAAAAACTCTGTAAATGTAAAAGTAGAACTCTGTATACCCAGCAACAATATCTGAAAATTAAAAGTAAAATAAAGATTATTGCAAACATACAAAAGCTGAAAGAATTAATCATTAGCAGACCCACACTATGGTAAGTATTCAAAGAATTACTTCAGTCAGACGGAAAATGCTACCTGATGGAAATATGAATCTATACAAAGGCATGAAAAGCACAGGAAAAGATACTACATGAGTAAATAATAATCTTCTTATTTAAATATTTTAAAAATATACTTGACAGTTTAAATAAAAACATTGACAATGTAGTATGGTATTAATAACATATATAAAAGTAAAATATGGGCAACAATAGGATAAAGGCCAGGAAGGGCAAAATGGAATATATTGCTGCAAAGTCCTTATACTATACATCTATACCTAAAGTGGTTTAATATCATTTGGAGATAGACTGTGATAGCTTAAAGATATATACTATAAACCCTAAAGCAACCAGTAAAAAAACAAGAAAATAAGCATGCCAACAAAGGAGATAAATGGAATAACAAAAAAAGATTTTATAATGAAGAAAAAGAAAAAAGGTGAAAGAATGATGGAGCAAATAGAAAACAAATGGCAAGATAATAGTTGTAAACTTAACCATATTGATAATCATAAAAAATGTAAATTGTCTAAACACCATAAAAGGCAGAGATTGTCAGAGTGGTTACAAAGGAAGACCCAACTCTATGCTGCCTACAAGAATGCCCTCTAAATATAAAGGCACAAAAAAGTTAAAAGTAAAAAAATGTAAAAATATATACCATTCTAACATGAGTCAAAAGACAGCTAGGATGGCCATATTAATATCAGATTAAGTAGACTGCAAAGCAAAAAATGTAACCAGGATAAATAAGGTCATTTCATAAAAATAAAGAGGTTAATTCCTCAAAGCAATCCTAAAAGTTTATATATATATATATATATTATATATATATAACCCTTTAAAACCCAAAGCAAAACAGAACTGTAAAATAAGTAGACAAATCCCCAATTAATGTAGGAGACTTTAATACTTTTCTCTCAATAATTGATAGGACACGTAGATAGAAGAATATCTATAAAGATATAGAATACTTAAATAGTATCATCAATCAACTCGACCTAATTGACATTTATAGAACAATCCACTTAAAAGTCTCAAAATGTGTATTCTTTTTAAGTGCACATAAAACATTTATCAAGATAAATCATATGACAGACCATACTTAGATCATAAAACAAGTCTCAATAGATTTACAAGGATTCAAGCCATTTGAAGTATGTTCTCTGACAACCATATAATTAAATTATAAATCAATAACAATGATTTCTGAAAATCCCCAAATATTGAGAAATTATTAAACAAATTTGATTAGCTTAATACTCTTCTAAGTAGTCCAAGGGTTAAAGAATAAATCAAAAGGGCACTAAGAAAGTATTTTGAATAAAATTAAAATACAAATTCAATATATCAAATCTGATGCTACTAAAATGTGCTACAAAAAAGTAATTATGGAGACATTTATAGCACTAAACACATATATCAGAAAAGAAGAATAATTTTATCAAAGATCTGTTTCCACATTAAGAAACTAAAAAAAGAAGAGCAAATCTCACCTAAAGTAAATAGAAAAAGAATTAAATAGAAAGAAAATATAGTAAGCAGAAGAAATGAAATAATAGAATAGAAAGGTAAATAGAAAAAAGAAAATAGTAAACACCGGTTCTTTGAGAAGATCAAAAAATTATAAAACATCTAGCCAAACTAATCAGGAAAATAAAAGAGATAATATATACAAATTATCAATACCAAGAACAATAGAGGTGACATCACTGCAGATTCTATAGGGATTAAGAATATAGATGAATCTAAAATTAATTATGCTTAGTGAAAGATGCCAGACAAAAGAAAGAATATACATTTTCATTCCCATTGCATAAAATTCTAGAAAATGCAAACTTAACTGATAGAAAGCAGTTTGGCTACTGCCTGGGGATTAAAAAAAGAGAAACAAGGAAAGATGGGAAGGAGAAATTTCAAAAGGGCTCAAGGAAAATTTGGAGTAATAGATGTGTGCATCATCTCAATTGTGGTGATGATTTTACAGGTGTAAACAAACTGTACACTTAAATATATACACTCAATTGTATGTCAATCTTATCTCACTAAAACTGTTAAATAGGTGGGTCACTACAGATTAATATCTGTTTCTCAAAAAGTCTCAACAAATTACCAGTTAAACCTAACAGTATATTAAAGGAGTTGTACACCATGACCAAGTGGGATTTGACCCAGTTGCTCAAGACTGGTTCAACATTTGAACATAAATTAATGTAATTCATTATATCAACAGGCTGAAAAGAAAATCACATGATCATATTATTAGAAAAGGAAAACATTTGACAAAATCCAATACCCATTTGTGATTAA
>NW_016828193.1:381252-389537 GCF_001698545.2 Rhinopithecus bieti
AAAAAAAAAAAAAAAAAAAAAAAAACCTCCATAAACTAGGAACAGAGGGGGACTTCCTTAATGTGATAAAGAATATCTGCAAAAGCATTTATAGTTAACATCATATTTAATGGTGAAAAACTAGTAGCTTTCTCACTAAGATCAGAAACAAGGTAAGGATGTTTCCTGTCACCACTCCTTTACAACACAGTACTGGAAGTCTTAACTAATAAAATAAGATTGAAAAGAAAAAGGAAATAAGAAATATACAGACTGGGAAGGAAGAAATAAAACTTTGTTTGCAGATGACATGATCCTCTGTGTAGAAAACCTGAAAACATAAACAACAAAAATCCAGGAAGTAATCAAGTTTGCAGGATATAAAGTTAATATACAAAAGTTCATTGTTTTCCTGTGTACCAGCAATAAACAAGTGGAATTCAAAATTAAAAATACACTATTTACAATAGTACCCACAAAATGCAATATGCGAGTATGAATTTAACAAAATATGTACAAGATCTACATGAGGAAAAGCACAAAATTCTCATGAACAAAATTTTTAAAAATTACATAAATGAAGAGGCTGTCCATCTTCATGGATAGGAAGACAATATTGTTAAGATGTCAGTTCTTCCCAACTTTATCTACAGATTAAATGCAATGACAAAATCCCAGCAAGTTACTTTTTTAGATATCAACAAATTAAATTTAAAATTTATATGGAAAGGCAAAAAGTCCCAGAATAGCCAACACAATGTTGAAAGAGAAGAACAAAGTTGGAGGACGGACACTACCCACCTTCAATACTTACTACACTAATCAAGGCAGTGTGATATTGATAAAAGACTAGACAAATAGATCAATAGAACTAAATAGAAAGCCTAGAGATATAGTCAGCTAGCCTAGAGATAAAACCTAGAGATAAAGCCACATATAGTCAACTGATCTTTGACAAAGCACAAAAGGCAAACAATGAAGTAAAGATAGTCATTCAACAAATGGGTTTGAAACAACTGGACATCCACATGCAAAAAATTTTATCTAGACACAGATCTTACACCCTTCATAAAATTTAACTCAAAATGAATCATAGACCTAATGTAAAACACAAAACTAAAAAAGTCCTGGAAGATAACATAGGAGAAAACCTAGATGACCTTGGATATGGTGATGACTTTTATATACAACACTAAAGTCATGATCCATGAAAGAAATAATTGATAAGCTGGGCTTCATTAAAATTTAAAACTTCTGCTTTGCAAAAGATAATGTCAAAAGAATAAAAATGCAAGCCACATATTTGCAAAAGACACATCTGATAAAGGACTGTTATTCAAAATATACAAGGAACTCTTAAAACTAAACAATAATAAAAAGAAAACCAATTAAATGGGCCAAAGCCCTTAATGAACATCTCACTGAAGAAGATATACAGATGGGAAATAAGCATATAAAAAGATGCCCACAGGGAAATGCAAATTCAAACCAAAACAAGATACCACTATACACTTATTAGAATCACTAAAATCTGGAACCCTGACAACACCAAATGTCGGTGAGGATGTGGAACAACAAGAACTCTCACTTACTGCTAATGGGAATGCCACTTTGGAAGACAGTTTGACAGTTTCTTACAAAACTAAACATACTCTTATCATATGATCCAGCAATTGCATTCCTTGACACCCACTCAAAGGAGTTGAAAACTTGATATCCACACAAAATTCTGCATAGATGTTTATAGCAGCTTTATTGATAATTGTTAAAACTTGGAAGCAACTAAGATATCTTTCAGCAGCTGAGTGGATAACTAAACTGGTACAACCAGACAAGGGAATATTATTCAGTGATAAAAAGAAATAAGCTATCAAACCTTCATTCCTCCATGAACAAACATGGAGATCTTAAACACATATTATTAAGCGAAAGAAGGCAATCTGAAAAATCCACATACTGTAAAATTTTAACTGTGATATTCTGGAAAAGCAAAATTAAAAAGACAATAAAAGATCACTAGTTCCCAGGGGTTTGGGGTGGGGGATACAGAGATGAATAGGCAGAGCAGAGAGGATGTTTAAGGTAGTGAAAATACTCTGTATTATACTATAGTGGTAGATACTTGCTATTATACATTTGTCCAACCCCATAGAATGTACAACACTTAGAGCTGACTGTAATAAACTATGGACTTCCAGTGATTATGATGTGCTAAAGGAGGTTCCTCAATTGTAACAAATGTACCACTTTGTTGGGGAGATGTTGGTAATGGGGGAAACTATGCATGTGTAGGGGCATGTCCTGCTAGCAGTGGCTCTAGCAGAGATTTTGATTTAGTAAGTCTAAAGTGGAATTCAGGGATCTGTATATAAACCATAATTAGAAACAAATGCATTGGGCAAAATTAGCATGCAAGCAAGTGTTTTACACTTGACTCCAACAGAGCCCTCCATCGTCAGGCTGCTGTCCTCTCTTCCTCTCATGCCACGTTAACTCCTCTCTCACTTGCCTAATTTCCACCTAAGCAAATAATGGTGATATTGTAGAACCCATTTATCCCAAATTCCATCTCTTCTTTTATGATTAACCATTTCTTCCTACTTCATTTCTTCTCATCTCTCTTCAACCACTGTAGCCTTTCCAATCCCTGAGTCAAAATAACTTGAAGATCCCAGGCTAATACATAATACTCTTCTCTTGGCTCCAGGTTAAGGATACAGAAGGAAACCCCTTCACTACATAGAATGAAAAGGGTTTCAAAATAAAGATTTATTTACAGCAAATGAGCTATTCTGGATTACACAAGTCACTGTATCAGGTTCTCTTACATGCCAACAGTTTTTCTTTACTTACTCACTGTGTTTGACTCTGTCTATGGACAACTAGTGCTATCCTATTTTGGTTTTAAGAAAAATTATTAAGGCTAAGAACAAAGTTGTTTTATTTTTTGTCATCCAAGTTTCTGAGGAGATGTTTTAGATAAGCAATTCACCACTGTCTTTGATCTCAAACTATCAGCTTCAAAGTATAACATTTAAAAATAATTTTATGTGGTTTCTATTATTTTGCCTGTCTTGCATGCACTGAGGCTTATTTTAAGATGTCTTTTCTGGTTTTTAGCATTTTTGTAAGATGGTTAAGTTAGATGTTTGTCCTTTGTGATAAAACTCAATTCCTTTATATAAATATCCCAGACTTTATTGATTATTGTATCAGACAGAGGTAACATGAATGCACAACTCTTCTATGCATGACATTTAATGAAAGTTTAGTTAGCCTGGCGCGGTAGCTCACGCCTGTAATCCCAGCACTTTGGGAGGCCGAGGTGGGTGGATCACAAGGTCAGGAGTTCAAAACCAGCCTGGCCAACATGGTGAAACCCTGTCTCTACTAAAAATACAAAAATCAGCTGGGCGTGGTGGCGGGTGCCTGTAATCCCAGTTACTTGGGAGGCTGAGGGCAGGAGAATCACTTGAAACTGGAAGGCGGAGGTTGCAGTGAGCCAAGATTGCACCACTGCACTCCAGTCTAGGCGAAAGAGCTAAACTCAGTCTCAGAAAAATAAAAAAAGTTCAGTTAATGCTCATTCCCAATCCTTCCGGAAGGGCATGGGCTTTTGTTTTTCCTCTCTCCTTTGTAACTGCGCTTAAAGAAAACATGTTATACTTTGTGTATCTAATATATTCGGCTGGATGGGAGCTGGTTAGCGCTATTTCTTTTGCATGATGGTGGGTAAGCCTTTCTGTTCTTTTTGACCAGATACAAGAAATAAATCTGTGTTATAGACAATATGTTGCAGAAGGGACATAAATATACCTGAAAGGTTTAATCAAGGGTACTTTTTTTGTTTTGTTTTCCCTGGTTTACGATGTAAGTAGTAGTATAATATAGTGAGTATAGCCGAGAAGCAGCAAGAGCACTAACTGTCTAAAATTAGAGAGGTTGTTTTCTAAATTCTGCTCTTCCACCTATGTGATCTTGGGCAACATTCTTCATTCTTGTGTTAATTCATTCATAAATCCTACAAATATGTCTCGAATATTTTCTATATGTCAGATACTGTGGAAATCGCTGACAATGGATGAGTAACACAGCCCTTGTTCTTATAAAGTGTGGCAGCCATGACAGTGTACCTCAGAGATCTCCAACTACAGGAGCAGAATTGATTGAGGGCCTCAGATTCTGTGCTCTGAAATCCAGTGTAACATTTGCACCAGGCTATTCTTTCCATGAGCTGCTCCCCAAGAGTGACTGACTACAGTAGGGATGCTAAGGCATATTCATTCCTGGGAGACACAGCCAGAAAACTCGGTGATGGTCTTGTTGAGCATTCTTTAGACTGCACAGCAGTGTAGTTCACTTCAACCTAATTTTCCTCTCCTCTGTCCTTCACTCAGGATCCAGCTTCCAGTATGTTTTCAGGGCTCTCTCAAACTTATGCTCCCTCCCCATTTTCTCTCTCAGGCATTTCACCCGATAAAAATCCTGGCACGTTTAATCCCATTTTAGTGTTTGCTTCTTAGAGAACCTAAGACTAACATATGGAGTACATTCTAGTGGAGGAGAGAAAACATAAACAAGTAAATAATAAGGTAATTTCAGAGGTGATAATTAGTTAAGGTAAAAAAAAAGTAGTATAGTGGAATAGAGCGATGGCCATGGGTGGTGAGTGGGGATAAGGCATATTGTTCTTAGCTTGAATGGGCAGGGAAGATTTCTCTGAGAAGGTGACATTCTAGTTGAAAGCTGAATGATGAGATTTAAAGATGCTGGGAAAGAGCAGTCTGTGCAATGTGAAGGGCTGGAGCCCAGCAGAAGCTGCCTGTTTGAAGAATGTGAAGACAGGGATTTTAATAACAACCCGCCAGAAGACTATGGCAGCAGGTGAGGTCAGAAAGACAGATAAAGGCCTGGTCATGGAAAGGAGTCTATATTTTATTCTAAGTGCAATGAGAAACTATTAGAGAGTATAAGCAGAAGTGTAACATAATTTGATTTACATTTTTGAAAGATGACGTTGGCTTCTGAGAGATGATGGACTGGGAGGGGGCAAGAGTGGAAAATGGTAGAGCAGTTAGAATATAGGTATCTAGGAGAGAGATGGCATAGGCTTGGACTATGGTAGTGATGATGCTGGTGAGAAAAATTAATGATGGATTCAAGATATGCTTCGTGTGTGTGTGTGTGTGTGTGTGTGTGTGTGTGTGTGAGATAGTGTCTCTCTCTGTTGCCCAGGATAGAGTGCAGTGGCATGATCTCGGCTCACTGTAACCTCTGCCTCCCAGGTTCAAGCAATTCTCCTGCCTCACCCACCTGAGTAACTGGGACTACAGTCGTGCACCACCATGCCCAGCAAATTTTTGTAGTTTTAGTAGAGATGGGTAGTACTCCTAATGGTATGAGTCATTGAATGTACAGATGTGGAGAAGCAGGAAAGATAATTAAATGTTGATTTGACATGTTCTCTGCCCTGCTCCTGAGAAATCTGTGAACTCGGAAGATCAGAAAAGGAATATGATAACTTAAGTATGAGGAGAAGGTATGACAGAGGTCTAAAAGAGCCCTTATAAAAGAATGTTCAGTAACATAATGGAATACTGAGAATAACTGAAGTTTCTCACAGCCTCATAATGCCACAAAGTTCAACGCTATGGTTTTACCTTCCTGGGCTGCCTATTCTTCCCTCACTGATAGGATGACATCAATAATCTCAAAGGTCAGCCGTGCAATATCCCATACCTGTAATCCTAACACTTTGGGAAGCTAATCTTAAGCTCAGAAGTTTGAGACCAGCCTGGGCAACATGGCAAAACCCTGTCTCTACAAAAACTGCAAAAATTAGCCAGGTGTGGTGGCATGTGCCTATAGTCCCAGGTAGTCATAAGGCTGAGGTGGGAGGATCACTTAAGCCCAGGAGGCAGAGGTTGCAGTGAGCCCAGATCATGCCAATGCACCCCAGCCTAGACAGCAGAGTGAGACCCTGTCCAAAAAAAAAAAAAAAAGAAAGAAAGAAAGGAAAGAAAAATCCCAAAGGCCCCATACAGCTCTACTATTCCATGACTTTATAATCACCACCCCATCCCAACATTATACTGGTAAGAAACTGAGGCCATATCTTGAGCTTATTGTAGAACTGAAATACAGCATAGATCTACTCTCTTCTACCCAGTACTCTTTTCACAATAAGAGGAGCTAATATTTATTGAATGTGCTGAGAATTTTACATATCATCATATCATATTTAATCCTTACTAAAACCTACTATAAGGTAGGTATAATTATTATTTCCATTTTACAAATGATAAAATTAAGGCACAGAAAATTAAGCAGTTTATCAGATCTTCCTTCAAAGCATATCTTGAGGCCAGGCGCAGTGACTCACACCTGTAATTCCAGCACTTTGAGAGGTCAAGGTGGGTGGATCACTTGAGGTCAGGAGTTTGAGACCAGCCTGGCCAACGTGATGAAACCTGTCTCTACTACAAATACAAAAATTAGCTGGGCTGGTGGCACACACCTGTATTTCCAGCTACTCAGGAGGCTGAGGCAGGAGAATTGCTTGAACCTGGGAGGCGGAGGTTGCAGTGAGCTGAGATTGCGCCATTGCGCTCCTGTCTGGGCAACAGAGCAAGATTCTGTCTCTAAATAAATAAATAAATAAATAAATAAATAAATAAATAAATTACTCTTCAAAAGAACATGGTAGAATCCAGAGACTCTGCAATGTATAATTTATAATGTCCAGTTGTCGTCAAAGATCACCAGACACACAAAGACAACAACAAATAATCTAGAGAAAAAAGGCATTCAATAGAAACTGACCCTGAGGAGGATCCAGGTAATGGAAATTCCAGACAAGGACTTTAAAACAGCCATAATAAATATGCCCAAAGACTCAAAGAGAAATATACACACAATGATTGAAAAGAAGGGGAGAATTTCAGCAGAATTTAAGTCCTATAATTCTTACCTGCTTTGGCCTTGATATCTCTTCTAAGCCAAGCATTGGGTTCTAATTTACTCTCACTCAGTATTATGGAGCCATAATCAATACTGAGAAGCACCACATATTCCAGTTTAAGTAGGTATAATTGCAACCGGGAAGAGTGTGCATGGTAGTACTGGTGGTGTGGTGGTATTAATGATGTTGGTGTAGTGGTGATAGACAGAACTGAAATTCTAACCAAATATCAAAATGCAGGAGGAAAGTATTCTAGATTTTTGTTTTAATTAAATGAAATTATACATCTGTGGTATTTCCCATGAACTTTGTCATTTGATCATGGCTGAAATTATGTTTCTTCCAATGTTTCTTGAGGAAGAGATGGATTTCCCCAACTAGTAATATCTAAGAGTAAGAAAACTTACATCTAGATTCTGATACTTACCAAATTTGGAGAAGTTAATTAATATCCCAGGAAACCCCAATTTTTTTCTTCTTTAAAGCAAGTGGAAGATGGGGTAAAATAATCTTATTGTAGCTGTAACATTGTATCATTTAATGAATCCTAGACTTGGATTGAGTCTTATTCAATCCCTTTATCTTGGTAATAATAACACCTGTTCAGCTTACTACACAAAGCAGCTATGAAGAACAAATAAGATGATAATAACAACAATAACAATTGGTTACATTTATTGAGGGATTACTATTTTACAGGATGGATCTAAATGTTTTCTTTACATGTATTAGCTCATCTAATACAACGAGATGGGTACATTTTTTATTATTCCAACTCCACATAAAAGTAAACAGAGGTTGTTTTGCCTAGTTCTCTCAATAAGAAGTAGAAGTGGGATTTCATCCTGGCAGTCTGTAGTAAAGATGTTTGGAATCAAACTCTCTTGACCCCTACTGTAGATAATGTAAATTAATACAATCACTAATTTACTAATGGATAACAATTTAGATGACAGTTTTACCAAATTGATATCACTAATGGTTAACAATGTGGTAACAGTTGTACAACTAGATGCTCACTCCTATGAACCTGGCACTCCACTCACAGATAGTCATCAAAAGAAATTCTTGTTTATGCACAGCAGAAGACAAGACAGAAAAGTCCAACAAAACATTATTTGCAACAGGGAAAAATCTAACTTTGCATTATTATGTGAATGGTCCATCAACAACTGAATGGGTACATCTGTTATGGTAAATTATATATATGTATTTATTTATTCTAAATATATATAATTATATATAAATATATGATAGATATTATAGTATATGTATTTAACAAGTGAATGTATATCAATATGAATAGAACTAGAATTCTACTATCCAATATGGTAGCCACTAGCCA
>NW_016828194.1:0-28019 GCF_001698545.2 Rhinopithecus bieti
TGAGCAGTTTGAAATCACTCTTTTGTGAAATCTGAAAAGGGATATCTGGGATTGAGCAGTTTGAAGTCACTCTTTTGTGGAATCTGAGAAGTGATATCTAGGAGAGCATTGAAGACTATGGTGTAAAGGAATTTTCCTCAAATAAAAACTAGACAGAAGTTTTCCAAGAAACTGCTTTGTGTTGTGTGAAATCCTCTCACAGAGTTAAACCTTACTTTTCATTGAGCAGTTTGGTAACAATGTTTCTGTGGAATCTACAAGGTGATATTAGGGAGCTCGGTGAGGCCTATGGTGAAAATTAAATATATTCAGATAAAAGTGGACAGAATCTTTCTAAGAAACGGATTTGTGATGTGTGCATTCCACTCACAGAGTTAAACATTTCTATGTATTGCTCAGTTTGGAAACTCTTTGAAGAATCTGTGAAAGGACAATTGGGGGCACATTGAGGCCTAGGATGAACAAGGAAATATCTTCAGATGAAAACTAGAAAGAAACTTTACAAGAAACCACTTGGTGTTGTTTGAAGTCCTCTCACAGATTTAAACCATACTTTTCGTACTACTGTTTTTATGGAATCTACTAGGGGATATTCAAGACTTGCATTGAGTCATGTGGTGAAAAGGAAGTATCTTCAGATAAAACTGGAGAGAAACTTTCTGAGAAACTGCTTTGTGATGTGGGCATTCTGCACACAGAGTTATACCTCACTTTTCATTGAGCAGGGTGGAAACACTGTATGTCTGAAATCTACCAAGGGATATTTTGGAGTGCATTGAAGGCTATGGTGAAAAAGGAAATATTCTCTGATAAAAACTAGAAAGTAGCTTTCTGAGAAACTGCTTTGTGATACGTGCATTCATCTCACAGAGGTAAACGTTTTCACAATGCCCAGTTTGAAAACTCTGTCTTTGACATATCCACGAAGAGACATTCTGGGGTGCACTGAGGCCTATGGTGACCCAGGAAATATCATCAGATGAAAACTAGAAAGAAGCTTTCTGAGGAATTGCTTTGTGATGTGTTCATTCATCCCATAGAGTTAATCTTTTCTTTTTATTGAGAAGTCGGAAATCAATATTTTTGTGTCATCTGAGAAGGGATATTTTGGAACGCATTGTAGCCTATAGTGAAAAGGGAAATATCCTCAGATAAAGACTAGAAAGAAGCTTTCAGAGAAACTGCTTTGTGATAGGTGCATTCATCTTGCAGAGTTAAACCTTTCTTTACATTGTGCAGTTTGTAGACTCTGTCTTTGATTAATCTTCAATGAGATACTTGGGTTCACATTGAGGCCTATGGTGAACAAGGAAATATCTTCGTAGAAAAACTATAAAGAAGCTTTCTAAGAAACTGCTTTGCGATGTTTACATTCATCTCATAGAGTTAAACCTTTCTTTCATGTGAGCAGTTTGAAATCACTGTTTTTGTGGAAACTGAGAAGGTGTATTTGGAAGAGCATAGAAGTGTATATAGAAAAGAAAGTATCTTCAGAGAAAACTAGAAAGTGGTTTTCTGGGAAGTGGTTTGTCTTGTATGAGTTCATCTCGCAGAGTTAAACCTTTCTTTTCATTGAGCATTTTGATAACACTGTTTTGGTGGACTCTGCAAGGGGATATTTGGGAGCATGTTGAGATCTGTGGTGAAAAAGAAAATATCTTCAGATAAAAGCTGGAGAGACATTTTAAGAGAAAATGCATTGTGATTTGTACAATCCACTCACAGAGTTATACCTGACTTTTCATTGAGCAGTGTGGAAACCTGTTTGAAATCCACCAAGGAATATTTTGGAGTGCATTGAAACCTATGGTTAAAAATGAAATACCGTCAGATAAAAACTAGAAAGAAGCTTTCCAGGAAACTTTTGTGATGTGTACATTCATCTCACAGAGTTATAGATTTCTGTACTTTGCACAGTTTCGAACCTCTGTCTTTGAGTAAACTGTGAAAGTACTTCAGGAGGACACTGAGGCCTATGGAGAGCAAGGAAATATCAACAGATGAAAGCTAGAAAGAAGTTTTCTGAAAAACTGCTTTGTGATGGGTGCATTCGTCTCATAGAGTTAAACCTTTCTTTTGATTGATTAGTTTGAAATCACTCTTTTTGTGGCATCTGAGAAGGGATATTTGGGAGAGCATTGAAGACTATGGTGAAAAAGGAAAAATCCTCAAATGAAAACTGGAAAGAAACATTCAGGGAAACTGCTTTGTGTTGTGTGAAATCCTCTAACAGAGATAAACGTTACTTTTCATTGCACAGTTTACTAAAATTGATTTTCTGGAATCTAAAAAGGGATATTCGGGAGCTCATGAGGCCCATGGTGCAAAAGGAAACATCTTCATATAAAAACTGGAGAGAAGGTTTCCGAGAAACTGCTTTGTGATAAATTCGTTCCCCTCCAGAATTATAACTCTCTTTTCATTGAGCGGTGTAGAAACACTGTGTAAAATCTACAAAGGCATATTTCAGATCACATTGAAGCCTATGGTGAAAAAGGAAATATACTCAGATAAATACTACAAAGAAGTTTCTGAGAAACTAGTTTGTGATGTGTGCATTCATCTGATAGAGTTAAACCTTTCTTTCATCTGAGTAGTTTGAAATCCCTCTTTTTGTGGAATCTGAGTAGGGATATTTGGGAGAGCATTGAAGCCTATGGTGAAAAAGGAAATATCCTCAAATACAACCTAGAAAGCTTTCCGAAAAACTGCTTTGTGCTGTGTGAATCCTCTCACAGAGTTAAACCTTACATTTCATTGAACAGTTTGGTAACACTGTTTTTGTGGAATCTGCAAGGGGACATTTGGGTGCACATTGAAACCTATGCTGAAAATGGAAATATCTTCAGATAAAAACTGGAGAGAAGCATTCTGATAAACTGCTGTATGATGTGTGAATTCCATTCACAGATTTAAAACTAGAAAACTAGAAAGAAACTTTCTGAGGAACTACTTTGTGAAGTGTGCATTTATCTGATAGTGTTTAACCATTTTTTGAAATCACTGTTTTTGAGGAAGCTGAGAAGGGATATTGTGGAGAGCACTAAAGCCTAAAATGAAAAATGGAATATCCTCAAATTAAAACTAGAAATAAGCTTTCTGAGAAATTGCTTTGTGTTGTTTGAAATGCTCTCACAGATTTAAACCTTAAAACTAGAAAGAAGCTTTCTGGGAAACTGCTTTGTATTGTGTGAAATCCTGTCACCGAGTTAGATCTTATAGGGATATTCAGGAGCGCATTGAGGCCTATGGTGAAAAAGGAAATATCTTCATATAAAAACTGCAGGGAAGCTTTCTGATAAACTGCTTTGTGATGTGTATATTCCATGCACAGAGTTATATCTCTCTTCTCATTGAGCAGTGTAGAAACACTGTTTGTGTAAAATCTACCAAATGATATTTCAGAGCACATTGAATCCTATAGTGAAAAGGAAATATCCTCATATAAAAAGTAGAAATAAGCTTTCCGCGAAACTGCTTTGTGATATGTGCATTAATCTCACAGAGTTAAACCTTTCTTAACAATCTGGGGGCGGATTGAGGCCTATGGTGAGCAAGGAAATATCTTCAGATGAAAACTGGAAAGAAACTTTCTGAGAAACTGCTTTGTGATGTGTTCATTCATGTCATAGATTTAAATCATTCTTTTTCATTGAGAAGTCTGAAATCAATGTTTTTGTGTAATCTCAGAAGGGATATTTGGGAGAGCATTGAATCCTATGGTAACAAAGGAAATATCTTCAGATAAATACTAAAAAGAAGCCTTCTGAGCATCTGCTTTGTGATATGTGCATTCATTTCAGAGACTTAAACATTCCTTTACATTACGAATATTGTAGATTCTAACGAATCTGTGACAGGACACTTGGTGGTGCTTTGAGGCCTGTAATAAACAAGGAAATATCTTCAGAGGAAAACTAGAAAGAAGTTTTCTGGCAAACTGCCTTGTGTTGTGTGTATTCATCTCATAGAGTTAAACCTTTTTTTCCATTGAGCTGTTTGAAGTCACTGTTTTTCTGGAATCTGAGAAGGGATATTTGGGAACGCATTGAAGCCTACAGTGAAAAGGAAACATCCTCAGATAAAACTAGAAAGAAGCTTTCCGAGAAAGTGCTGGCTGTTTTTTGAATTCTCCTCACATAATTAAAGCTTTCTTTTCAAAGAGCAGTTTGGCAACACTGTTTATGTATAATCTGCAAATGGATATTTGGGAGTGCATTGAGGCCTATGGTGAATATGAAATATCTTCAGATAAAAACTAGAAAGAATCTTTCTGAGAAACTGCTTTGTGATGTGTGCATTCCACTCACAGAATTATACGTTTCTTTTCATTGAGTAGTTTGGAAACACTGTTTTTGTAAAATCTACCAAGGGATATTTCAGGGCACATTGAATCCTATGGTGTAGAAGGAAATATCCTCAGATAAAAACTAGAAAGAAGCTTTTGGAGAAACTGCTTTCTCATATGTGCATTCATCTCACAGAGTTAAACCTTTATTTACATTATGCAGTTTGGAACCTGTCTTTGATGATTCCATCAAGGGACATTCAGGGGCTCATTGAGCCCTATGGCGAGCAAGGAAATATCTTCAGATGAAAACGAAGAGGAAGCATTCTGAAAAACTGTTTGTGATGTTGGCATTCATCTCATAGAGTTAAACTTTTCTTTTGATTGAGCAGTTCGAAATCAACGTTTTCGGGGAATCTGAGAAGGGATATTGGGAGTGTATTTAATCGTGTGGTGAGAAATGAAATAACTTCAGATAAAAACTTGAAAGCAGCTTTCCGAGAAGCTGCTTTGTGATGTGTGCAATTATCTCACAGAGTTAAACATTTCTTTTCAATGAGAAGCTTGGTGACACTCTTCTTGTGGAATCTTCAAAGGGATATTCCAGAGTACATTGAAGCCTATGGTGAAAAAGGAAATATCTTCAGATAATAACTAGAGAGAAGCTTTTAGAGAAACTGCTGTATGATGCGTGAATTTCACCCACAGAGTTATACCTCTCTTTTCATAGAGCAATGTGGAAACACTGCGCAAAACCTCAGACGGTACATTTCAGAGCGCATTGTAGTCTATGTTGAAAAGGAAATATCCTCAGATAAAACTAGAAAGAAGTTTTCAGAGAAACTGCTTTGTGATATGTGCATTTATCTCACAGAGTTTAACCTTTCTTTACATTGTGCAGTTTGGAAACTCTGTCTTTGATGTATCCGCCTAGAGGCATTCAGATAGAGACCTATGGTGAACAAGGAAATACCTGTAAATGAAAACTAGAAAGAAGCTTTCAGAGGTACTGTTTTGTGATGTGTTCATCCATTCATCTCTGAGAGTTAGACCTTTGTTTTCATCAAGAAGTCTAAAATCAATGTTTTTGTGTCATCTGAGAAGGGATATTTGGGAACACATCAAACCCTATAATGAAAAAGAAATAGCCTCAGATAAGAACCAGAAAGAAGGTTTCCAATAAACTGCTTTGTGATAGAAACATTCATCTCACAGTGTTAAGCCTTTCTTTATACTGCAACGTTTGTAAACTCTGACTTTGATGAATCCACAAAGGCACACTTGGGGGCGCATTGAGACCTATGGTGAAATAGGAAGTATCTTCAGAGCAAAACTAGAAAAGAGTTTCTATGGAACTTCTCTGTAATGTAAACATTCATCTCGGAAAGTTAAACGTTTCTTTTGATTGAGCTGTTTCAAATCACTGTTTTTGTGGAATCTGAGATGGGATATTTGGGGGAGCAATGAAGCATGTCATGAAAAGGAAACATCTTCAGATAAAACGAAAAGAAACTTTCTGTGAAAGTGCTTGGTGTTGTGTGAATTGCTCTGGTAGAGTTAAACCTTCCTTTTAATTGAGTAGTTTGGTAACACTCTTTCTGTATAATCTGGAAAGGGATATTCATGAGTGCATAAGGACTGTGGTGAAAAAGGAAATATCTTCAGATAAAACTGGAGAGAAGCTTTCTGAGAAACTGCCTTATGATGTGTACATTCCACTCACAGACTTATACTTCTCTTTTCATTGATCAGTGTGGAGACACTGTTTGTGTAAAACCTGAGAAGGTATATTTTGGGACTCATTGAAACCTATGGTGAAAAGGAAATATACTCAGATAAAAATTTGAAAGAATGTTTTCCAAGAAACTGCTTGGCAATATGTGCATTCATCTCACAGAGTTAAACCTTTATTTACATTGCACAGTTTGTAAACTCTGTCCTTGACGTACCCTGGAAAAGACATTCAGGGGCACATTGAGACCTATGGTAAACAAGGCCTCAATGGGAAACTATAATAAAGCCTTCTGAGAAATTTCTTTGTGATGTGTTGATACATCCCATAGAGTTAAACCTTTCATTTCATTGATCAGTCTGAAATCAATGTTTTTGTGTATTCTGAGAAGGCATATTTTGGAAAGTATTGAAGCCTATAGGGAAAAGGTAATATCCTCAGATAAAAACTAGAAAGAAGCTATCTGAGAAACTGCTTTGTTGTAGGTGCATTCATCTCCCAGAGTTAAACCTTTCTTTACATTGGGCAGTTTGTAGACTCTGTCTTTGACAAATCTGTGAAGGGAAATTTGGGGAGCATTGAGGCCTATGGTGAACAAGGAAATACATTCAGATGAAAACTAGAGAGAAGAATTCTAAGTAACTTCTTCCTCATGTCTGAATTCATCTCGTAGAGTTAAACCATTCTTTTGATTGGGCAGTAGAAATCACTATTTATGTGAAATCTGAGAAACGATATTTGAGAGACCTTGAAAGCCTATAGTGAAAAAGGAAATATCCTCAAATAAAAACTAGACAGAATCTTTCCGAGAAACTACTTTTGTTGTGAGTTAAACATGACTTTTCATTGAGCAGTTTGGTAACATAGGTTTTGTGAAAACTGTAAAGGGATATTTGGGAGTGCATTGAGGCCTATGGTGAAAAATGAAATATCTTCAGAAAACAACTGGAGAGAATGTTTCTGAGAACCTGCTCTGTGATGTATGCATTCGACTCAGAGAGTTATACCTCTCCTTTTATTGAGCAGTGTGGAAACACTGTTTGTGTAAAACCTTAAGAAGGGATATTTTGGAGTTCATTGAAGCCTATGGTGAAAGACAAAATATTCTCAGATAAAAACTAGAAAGAAGCTTTCTGAGACACTGCCTTGTGATATGTGCATTCCTCTCACAGAATTAAACCTTTCTTTATATTTTGCAGTTTGGAAACTCTGTCTTTTACGAAACTGCCAAAGGACATATGGGGGAGCACTGAGGATTATGGTGAACAAAGAAATATCTTCAGATGAAATCTAAAAGAAGCTTTCTGAGAAGCTGCCTTGCGGTGTTTGCCTTCATCTGTTAGAGTTAAAATTCTCTTTGGATTGTGCTCTTTGAAATCACTGTATTTGTGGAATCTGAGAAGGCATTTTGGGAGTGCATTAAGCCTATAGTGAAAAATGAAATATTCTCAGATAAAAGCTAGAAAGAATCTTTCCCAATAACTGCTTTGTGATATGTGAAATCATCTTACAGAGTTAAAACTTCCTTTTCATTGAGCAGTTCTGTAACACTGTTTTGTGGAAACTGCAAAGGGATATTAGTGAGTGCATTGAGGCCCATAGTGAAAAAGGAAGTATTTTCAGAAAAAAAACTGGAGAGAAACTTTGTGAGAAACTGCTTTGTGATGTGTGCATTGCCCTCACAGTGTTGCACCTCTTTTTTCATTGAGTGGTGTGCAAACACTGTGTGTGTAAAACCTAAGAAGGGTTATTTTGGAGCGCATTGATGCCTGTGTTGAAAAAGTAAATATGCTCAGATAAACACTAGAAAGAAGGTTTCAGGGAAACTTCCTTGTGATATGTGCATTCATCTCACTGAGTTATACGTTTCTTTACATTGCAAAGTTTGGAAACTCTGTCTTTGAGTGATCTGCAAAAGGATATTCAGGGGGACTTTGAGGCCTATGGTAAGCAAGAAAATATCCTCAGATAAAAACCAGAAGGAAAGTTTCTGAGAAACTGCTTTGTGATATGTGCATTCATTTCATAGAGTTAGACTTTTCCTTTGATTGAGCAGTTTGAAATCACACTTTTTGTGGAATCTGAGCAGGGATATTTGGGAGAGCATTGAAACTTACAGTGAAAAGTAAAATAATCAAATAAAACTAGAAAGAAGCTTTCTGAGTAACTGCTTTCTGTTGTGTGAACTCCTACCACAGAGATAAACTTTACTTTTCATTGTGCAGTTTGCTAACACTGTTTTTGTGAAATCTACAAAGTGATATTCAGGAGCACATTGAGGCCTATGGTGAAAAAGGAAATATCTTCAGATAAAAACTGGAGAGAACCTTTCTGAGAAATTCCTTAGTAATGTGGTCATTCCACTCATAGAGTTATACCTCTCATTTCATTGAGCAGTGTGGAAACACTGTGTAAAATCTACCAAGGGATATTTCAGAGTGCATTGAAGACTATGGTGAAAAAGGAAATATCCTCAGATAAAAATTAGAAAGAAGCTTTCCAAGAAACTGCTTTGTGATATGTGGATACATCTCACAGAATTAAACCTTCCTGTATATTATGCAGTTTTTAGACTCTGTCTTTGATGAATCTGTGAAGGGACACGTGGGGTGCCTTGAGCCCTGTGATGAAATGGTGAAAAAGCAAATATCTTCAGATGAAAAGTAGAAAGAAGCTTTCTGAGAAACTGCTTTGTGATGTGTGCATTCATCTCATAGAGTTAAACTTTTCTTGTGATAGAGCAGTTTGAAATCATGGTTTTAGTGGAAGCTGAGAAGAGATATTTTGGAGAGCATTGAGGCCTATAATGAAAAGGTAATACCTCAAATAAAACCAGAAAGAATAATTTTGAGAAACTGCTTTGTGTTGTTTGAAATGTTCTGACGGAGTTAAACGTTACTTTTCATCAAGCAGTTTGGTGACACTGTTTTAGTGGAATTTGCAAAAGGATATTCAGGAGTGCTTTCAGGCCTATAGTGAAAAGGAAATATCTTCAGATAAAAGAGGACACAAGCATTCTAAGAAAATGCTGAATGATGTGTGCACTGCATTCACAGGATTATATCTCTCTTTTCAATGAGCAGGGTGGAAACACTGTTTGTGTAAAAACTACCAGGGGATATTTTGGAGCGCATTGAAGCCTGTGGTGAAAATGGAAATATCCTCAGATAAAAACAGCAAAGAAGGTTTCCAAGAAACTCCTTGGTGATATTTTCATTCATCTCACAGAGTTGTACCTTTCCTTATATTGTGCAGTTTGGAAACTATGGATTTGACTAATCCATGAAAGGACATTTGGGGGCAAATGGTGACTTATGGTGAGCAAGGAAATATCTTCAGATAAAAACCAATAAAAAGCTTTCTGAGAAACTGCTGTGTGATGTGTGCATTCGACTCGTAGAGTTAAACCTTTCTTTGAATTGAGCAGTGTAAAATCACACTTTTTGTGGAATCTGAGAAGGGATATTTGGGAGAGCATTGAAGCCTAAGGTGAAAATGGAAATTTCCTCAAATAAAGAAAGAAAGAATCTTCCCGAGAAACTACTTTGTGTTGTGTGAAATCCTCTCACAGTGCTAAACCTTACTTTTCATTTTGCAGTTTTGTAACACTGTTTTTGTGTAATGTGCAGAGGGATATTTGGGAGCGTGTTGCGGCCTATGGTGAGAAAGGAAATATCCTCAGTTAAAAACTAGAAAGAAGCTTTCCGAGAAACTGCTTTGTGTTATGTGCATCCATTTCACAGAGTTAAATCTTTCTTTACATTGTGTGGTTTGGAAACTGTCTTTGACATATCTGTGAAGGGACATTCAGGGGAGCACTGAGGCTGATGGTGAGCAAAGAAATGTCTTCAGATTAAAACTAGGAAGAAGGTTTCTGAGAAATTTCTTTGTGATGTGTTAAAGTTTTAACTCATAGAATTAAAACTTTCTTTTGATTGAGAAGTTTGAAATCAGTTTTTGTGATAGCTGAGAAGGGATACTGGGAGCATATTTAAGCCTAAGGTGAAAAATGACATATCCTCAGATTAAAACAAGAAAGAAGTTTTCCAAGATACTGCTTTGTGATGTGTGAAATCATCTCAAAGAGTTAAACTTTTTCTTTCATTGAGCAATTTAGTAACACTGTGTTTGTAGAATCTGCATAGGTATATTTGAGAGCACATTGAGCCTATGGTGAAAACGGAAATGTCTTCAGATAAAAACTGGAGAGAAGCTTTCTGAGAAGCTGCTCTGTGATGTGTGAATTCCACTTACAGATTTATACCACTCTTTTCCTTGAGCAGTGTGGAAAACTGTTCGTGTGAAATCTAAAAGGTATATTTCGGAGTGCATTGATGTCTATAGTGAAAATGAAATATCCTCCGGTGAAAACTAGAAAGAAGGTTTCCAAGAAACTGCTTTGGAATATGTGCATTCATCTCACAGAGTTAAACATTGCTTACATTGCGCAGTTTGGAAACTCTATCTTTGACATATCCATGAAGAGACATTTGGGGGCACATTGAGGCCTATTGAAAACCAGGAAATATCTTCACATGGAAACTAGAAAGAAGCTTTCTGAGAAACTGCTTTGTGATATGTTCATTCATCCCATAAAGTTAAACCTTTCTTTTCACTGAGCAGTCTGAAATCAACGTTTTTGTGACATCTGAGAAACGATATTGGGAATGCCTTGAAGCCTACAGTGAAAAATGAAATATCTTCAGAAAAAAACTAGAAAGAAGCTTTTCAAGAGACTGCTTTGGGAGAGATGCATTCATCTCATATGGTTAAACCTTTCTTGTATTGTACAGTTTGTAGATTCTGTCTTCAACAAATCCATGAAGGAATATTTGAGGTCGCATTGAGGCCTCTAATGAACAAGGGAAAACCTTCTCAGGGAAACTATAAAGAAGCTTCCTAAGAAACTGCTTGATGTGTACATTCACTTCATTTAGTTAAACCTTTCTTTCAATTGACAAGTTTGAAATCACCGCCTTTCTGGAATATGAGAAGGTATATTTGGGAGAGCATTGAAACATATAGTGAAAAGGAAATACCTTTAGACAAAAGTAGAAAGAAGCTTTCCGAGGAATTGCTTTGTGTTGCATGAATTCCTCTCACAGAATTAAACTTTTCTTTTCATTGAGTTGTTTGATAATACTGTTTTTCAATAATCTGCAAATTGATATTAGCAAGTGCATTGATGTCTATGGTGAAAAAAGAATTATCTTCAGATAAAAACTGGCAACAAGCTTTAGGAGAAACTGTTTTGTGATGTGAGTTTTCCATTCACTGAGTTATACCACCCTTTTATTGAGCAGTGTGGAAACACTGCTTGAGTATAATCTACCAAGAGATATTTCAGAGAGCACGGAAGCCTTTGGTGAAACAGGAAATACCACCTGAAAAAAACAAAAAAAGAAGCTTCCAAGAAACTGCTTTGTGATATGTGCATTAATCTCACAGAGTTAAACCTTTCTTTACATTGCGCAGTTTGGAAACTCTGTCTTAACATATCTGTGAAGGGACACTCGAGGGCGAATTGAGGAATACAGTGAGCAAGGAAATATCTTCAGATGAAAACTAGGAAGAAGCTCTCTGAGAAACTGCTTTGTGGTCTGTGCAATCATCTCGAGGTTTTAAAACTATCTTTTGATTGATTAGTTCAAAATCACTGTTTTTGTGGTATCTGAGAAGGGATATTGGGAGCACATATATGTCTATGGTGAAAATGAAATATCCTCAGATAAAAGTAGAAAAAAACTTGCCGAGAAACTTATTTGTGATGTGTGAAATCATCTCACAGAGTTCAACCTTTCTTTTCATTGAGCAGTTTAGTGACATTGTTTCTGTGGAATCTCCAAAGGTATATTTGGGAGCAAATTGAGCCTATGGTGGAAACGGAAATATCTTCAGATAAATACAGGAGAGAATCTTTCTGAGAAACTGCTGTATGATGTGTGAATTCCACTCACAGAGTTACACCTCTCTTTTCCTTGGGCAGTGTGGAAACACTGTTTGTGTAAAACCTAAGAAGGGATATTTCAGAGTGCATTGAAGTCTATCGTGAAAAAGGAAATATCTTCAGATGACAACTAGAAGGAAGCTTTCCGAGAAACTGCTTTGAGATAGGTGCATTCATCTCACAGAGTTAAACATTTCTTTACATTGCACAGTTTGTAGACTCTGTCTTTGACAAATCTGCAATGGGACACTTGGGTTTGCATTGAGGCCTACAGTGAACAAGGAAATGTCTTCAGAGGAAAACTATAAAGAAACTTTATAAAAAGCTACTTTGTGATTTATACCTCCCTTTTCCTTGAGCAGTGTGGAAACACTGTTTCTGTAAACCCAAACAAGGGATATTTTTAGGCACATTGAACCCTACGCTGGCAGGGGAAATATCCTCAGATAAAACTAGAAAGATGTTTTGGAAAAGTGCTTTGTTATATGCGCATTCATCTCACAGATTTAAACGTTTCCTCACACTGCACAGTTTGGAAACTCTGTCTTTGACATATCCATGAAGAGACATTCAGGGGTACATTGTGGCCTATGGTGAACCAGGAAATATCTTCAGATAAAAACTAGAAAGAAGTTTTCTTAGAAACTGTTTTGTGATGTGTTCATTCATCCCATAGTGTTAAACATTTCTTTTCACTGTGCAGTCTGAAATCGATGCTTTTGTGTCATCTTAAAAGGGATATTTGGGAATGCATTGAAGCTGATAGTGAAAAGGAAATATCCTCAGATAAAAACTATAAAGAAGCTGTTTGAGAAACTGCTTTGTGACAGGTGCATTCATCTCACAGAGTTTAACCTTCTCCACATTGCACAGTTTGTATATTCTGTCTTTGAAGAATCCCTGAAGGGACACTTGGGATTGCTTTGAGGACTTTGGTGAACAAGGAAATACCGTCAGAGGAACATTATAAAGAAACTTTGTGGACCTGCACCAAGATGGCAGTATAGGAATAGTTCCAACCTCCAACTCCCAGCAAGAACAACACAGAAGATGGGTGATTTCTGCATTTCCAACTGAGGTACTGGGTTCATCTCACTGGGGCTTTTTGGACCAATAGTGAAGGACAATGGGTGCAGCCCAATGAGCGAGAGCCAAAGCAGGGTGAGGCATCATTTCACCAGGGGAGCACAAGGGGTAAGGGAATTCCTTTTCCTAGCGAAGGGAAATGGTGACACACAACACCTGGAAATTCTGTCACTCCCACCCTAAAACTGCGCATTACCAAGGGTCTTAGCAAATAGCACAACAGGAGATAATATCCCACACCTGACACAGAGGGTCCCATGCCCACGGAGCCTCCCCCATTGGTAGCACAGCAGTCTGAAATCTAACTGCTAGGTGGTAGAGAGAGTGGGGGAGGGACGCCTGCCATTTCTGAGGCTTAAGTAGGTAAACAAAGCAGCTGGGAAGCTCAAACTGGGTGGAGCACATCGCAGCTCAAGGAGGCCTGCCTGCTTCTGTAGACTCGACCTATGGGGACGGGACATAGCTAAACACAAAGCAGCAGAAACCTCTGCAGATGTAAATTTCCCTGTCTGACAGCTTTGAAGAGAGTAGTGGTTCTCCCAGAACGGAAGTTGAGATCTGAGAATGGATATACTGCCCATCAAGGGGGTCATTAACCCCTGAGTAGCCTAACTGGAAGAGCCTAACTTGGAGTAGCCTAACTGGAGTGGACCTCAAGCAAACTCCAACAGACCTGCAGCTGAGGGTCTTGACTGTTAGAAGGAAAACTAACAAACGGAAGGGTCATCCACACCAAAACCCCATTTGTACATCACCATCACCAAAGACGAAAGGTAGATAAAGCTCAAAGATGGGGAAAAAGCAGTGGAGAAAAGCTCAAAACTCAAAATCTCATAGTGCCTCTCGCCCTCTAAAAGAACGCAGCTCCTCACCAGCAAAGGAAAAAAGCTGGATGGAGAATGACTTTGACAAGTTAAGAGAAGAAGACTTCAGTCGATCAAACTTCTCAGAGCTAAAGGAGTAACTATGACACAGTGCAGAGTAAAAACCTTGAAAAAAGATTTGATGAATGGATAGCTAGAATAACCAATGAAGAGAAGTGCACAAACAACCTGATACAGATGAAAACCATGACACGAGAAAGACGTGACAAATGCATAAGCTTCAGAAACTGACTCAATCATCTGGAAGAAAGAGGATCAGTGATTGAATATCAAATGAATGAAATGAAGAAAGAAGAGAAGTTTACAGAAACAAGAATAAAAAGAAATTAACTACTTCACTAAGAAATATGGGATTATGTGAAAAGACCAAATCTACATCTGACTGGTGTACCTGAAAGTGATGGGGAGAAAGGAACCAAGTTGGAAAACTCTCTGCAGGATATTATCCAGGAGAAGTTCCCCAACCTAGCAAGGCAGGCCAACATTCAAATTCAAGAAATACAGAGACCACCACCAAGACACTCCTTGAGAAAAGCAACTCGAAGACACATAATTGTCAGATTCACCAAAGCTGAAATGAAGGAAGAAATGTTAAGGGCAGCCAGAGAGAAAGGTCGGCTTAACCGCAAAGGGAAGCCCATCATACTAACAGCAAATTTCTTAGCAGAAACTCAAGAAGAAAGAAGACAGTGGCAGCCAATGTTCAACATTCTTAAAGAGAAGAATGTTCAAACTAGAATTTCATATCCAGCCAAACTAAGTTTCATAAGTGAAGGAGAAATAAAATCTTTTACAGACAAACAAATGCTGAGAGATTTTGTCACCACCAGGCCTGCCCTACAAAAGCTCCTAAAGGAAGCACTAAATACGAAAAGGAACAACCAGTGCCAGCCGTTGGAAAAACATGTGAAAATGTAAAGACAATAAATCCTAGGAAGAAACCGCATCAACTAATGAGCAAAATAACCAGCTAATATCATGACAGGATCAAGTTCACACATAACTATACTAACCATAAATGTAAATAGGCTAAATGGTGTGATTAAAAGACACAGACTGGCAAATTGGGTAAAGAGTCAAGACCCAGGCCAAGTGCAGTGGCCCACGCCGGTAATCACAGCTCTTTAGGATGCTGAGGTGGGCAGATCATGAGGTCAGGAGGTCGAGACCATGCTGGTGAACACGGTGAAACCCCATCTCTACTAAAAAAAAAAACAAAAAAAATTAGCTGGGTGTCGTGGTGGGTGCCTGTAGTCCCAGCTTCTAGGTAGACTGAGGCAGGAGAATGGCATGAACCCGGGAGGTGGCAGAGCTTCCAGTGAGTGGAGATTGCCCCACTGCACACCAGCCTGGGTGACAGAGTGGGACTCTACCTCAAAAAAAAAAGTCAAGACCCATCAGTTTGTTATATTCAGGAGACCCATCTCACGTGCAGAGACACATATAGGCTCCAAATAAAGGGATGGAGGAAGATCTACAAAGCAAATGGAAATCAAAAAAAGGCCGATGTTGCAATCCCAGTCTCTGATAAAACAGACTTTAAAACAAAAGCGATCAAAAGAGACACAGAAGCCCACCACATAATGGTAAAGGATCAACTCAACAAGAAGAGCTAACTATCCTAAATATATATGCACCCAACACAGGAGCACCCAGATTCATAAACCAAGTCCTTAAAGACTTAAAAAGGCACTTAGACTCCCACACAAAAATAATGGGAGAATCTAACACCCCACTGTCAACATTAGACAGATCAACAAGACAGAAAGTTCACAAGGATATCCAGGAATTGAACTCAACTCTGCACCAAGCGGACCTAATAGACATCTACAGAACCCTCCATCCCAAATCAACAGAATATACATTCTTCTCAGCACCACATCACACTTAGATCCAAAATTGACCACATAGTAGGAAGTAAAGCACTCCTCAGCAAATGTAAAAGAACAGATATCATAACAAACTGTCTCTCAGACCACAGTACAGTCAAACTAGAACTCAGGACTAGGAAACGCAATCAAAACCACCCAACTACATGGAAACTTAAAAGCCTGCTCCTGAATGACTACTGGGTATATAATGAAATGAAGGCAGAAATAAAGATGCTCTTTGAAACCAATGAGAACAAAAATACAATATATCAGAACCTCTGGGATACATTTAAAGCAGTGTGTAGAGGGAAATTTATAGCACTCAATGTCCACAAGAGAAAGCAGGAAAGATGTAAAATTGGCACCCTAATATCACAATTAAAAGAACTAGAGAAGCAAGAGCAAACACATTCAGAAGCTAGAAGAAGGCAAGAAATATCTAGGATTAGAGCAGAACTAAAGGACATAGAGTCAAAAAACCCCTTCAAAAAATCAACGAATCCAGGAGCTTGTTTTTTGAAAAGATCAACAAAATTGATATACCACTACTACGACTAATAAAGAAGAAAAGAGACAGAAATTAAATAGACGCAATAAAAAATGATAAAGGGGATATCACCGCTGACCCCACAGAAATACAAACTACATTCAGAGAGTGCTATAAACACCTCTATGTAAGTAAACTAGAAAACCTAGAAGAAATGGACTGATTCTTGGACACATAAATTCTCCCAAGACTAAACCAGGAAGAAGTTGAATCCCTGAGTAGACCAATAGCAGGCTCTGAAATTGAGGTAATAATTAGTAGCCTACAAACCAAAAAAAAAAAAAAAAAAAAAGCCAAGGACCAGACGGATTCGCTGCCAAATTCTACCAGAGGTACAAGGAGGAGCTGGCATAATTTTTTCTGAAACTATTCCAATCAGTAAAAAATGAAGGAATCCCTAACTCATTTTATGAGGCTGACATCATCCCGATACCAAAGCCTGGCAGAGACACAAGAAAAAAGGAGAATTTTAGACCAATATCCCTGATGAACTTTGATGCAACAATCCTCAATAAAATACTGGCAAACCTAATCCAGCAGCACATCAAAAAGCTTTTCTACCATGATCATGTGAGCTTCATCCCTGGAATGCAAGGCTGGTTCAACATATGCAAATCAATAAACGTAATCCAGCACATAAACACAACCAGAGACAAAACCACATGACTATCTCAATAGATGCAGAGAAGTCCTTTGACAAAATTCAACAGCCCTTCATGTTAAAATATCTCAATAAATTCAGTATTGATGGAACATATCTCAAAATAATAAGAGGTATTTATGACAAACCCACAGCCAATATCATACTGAATGGACAAAAACTGGAAGCATTCCCCTTAAAAACTGACAAAAGACAGGAATGCCCTCTCTCACCACTCGTATTCAATATAGTGGTGGAAATTCTGGCCTGGGCAATCAGACAAGATAAAAAATAAACGGTATTCAATTAAGAAAAGAAGAATTCAAATTGTCCATGTTTACAGATGATATGATTGTCTATTTAGAAAACCCCACTGTCTCAGTTCAAAATCTCCTCCACCTGATAAGCAACTTCAGCAAAGTCTCAGGACACAAAATTAATGTGCAAAANAAAAAGCCAAGGACCAGACGGATTCGCTGCCAAATTCTACCAGAGGTACAAGGAGGAGCTGGCATAATTTTTTCTGAAACTATTCCAATCAGTAAAAAATGAAGGAATCCCTAACTCATTTTATGAGGCTGACATCATCCCGATACCAAAGCCTGGCAGAGACACAAGAAAAAAGGAGAATTTTAGACCAATATCCCTGATGAACTTTGATGCAACAATCCTCAATAAAATACTGGCAAACCTAATCCAGCAGCACATCAAAAGCTTTTCTACCATGATCATGTGAGCTTCATCCCTGGAATGCAAGGCTGGTTCAACATATGCAAATCAATAAACGTAATCCAGCACATAAACACAACCAGAGACAAAACCACATGACTATCTCAATAGATGCAGAGAAGTCCTTTGACAAAATTCAACAGCCCTTCATGTTAAAATATCTCAATAAATTCAGTATTGATGGAACATATCTCAAAATAATAAGAGGTATTTATGACAAACCCACAGCCAATATCATACTGAATGGACAAAACTGGAAGCATTCCCCTTAAAACTGACAAAAGACAGGAATGCCCTCTCTCACCACTCGTATTCAATATAGTGGTGGAAATTCTGGCCTGGGCAATCAGACAAGATAAAAAATAAACGGTATTCAATTAAGAAAAGAAGAATTCAAATTGTCCATGTTTACAGATGATATGATTGTCTATTTAGAAAACCCCACTGTCTCAGTTCAAAATCTCCTCCACCTGATAAGCAACTTCAGCAAAGTCTCAGGACACAAAATTAATGTGCAAAAATTACAAGCATTGTTATACACCAATAACAGAAAAACGGAGAGCCAAACCATGAATGACTTTCCATTCAAAATTGCTTCAAAGAAAATAAAATAACTAGAAATCCGACTTACAAGGCATGTGAAAGACCTCTTCAAAGAGAACTACAAACCACTGCTAAATGAAGTAAAAGAGGACACAAACAAATGGAAGAACATTTCATGCTCATGGATAGAAAGAATCAATATCGTGAAAATGGCCATACTGCCCAAGGTAATTTGTAGATTCAATGCCATCCCCATTAAGGTATCAATGACTTTCTTCACAGAATTTGGAAAAAGCTACTTTAAAGTTCATATGGAACCAAAAAAGCACCTGCACCGCCAAGACAATACTAAGTCAAAAGAACAAAGCTGGAGGCATCACACTACCTGACTTCCAACTATACTATAAGGCTACAGTAACCAAAACAGCATGGTACTGATACCAAAACAGAGATATAGACCAATTAAACAGAACAGCGCCCTCAGAAATAATACCACACATCTACTGCCATCTGATCTTTGATAAACCTGACAAAAACAAGAAATGGAGAAAACATTTCCTATTTAATAAATGGTGGTGGGAAAACTGGTGAGCCGTATGTAGAAATCTCAATCTGGATCCCTTCATTACTCCTTATACAAAAATTAATTCAAGGTGGATTAGAGACTTGAATGATAGACCTAAAACCATAAAATCTCTAGAAGAAAACCTGGGCAATACCATTCAGGACATAGGCATGGGCAAGGACTTCATGTCTAAAACACCACAAGCAATGGCAACGAAAGCCAAAATTGACAAATGGGATCTAATTAAACTAAAGAGCTTCTGCACAGCAAAAGAAACTACCTTCAGAGTGAACAGGCAACCTACAGAATGGGAGAAAATTTTTGCAATCTACTCATCTGACAAAGGGCTAATATCCAGAACCTTTCAAAGAACACAAACAAATTTACAAGAAAAAAACGAACAAACCCATCAAAAAGTAGGCAAAGGATATGAACAGACACTTCTCAAAAGAAGTTATTTATGTGGCCAACAGACACGTGAAAAAAATGCTCATCATCACCATCCATCATAGAAATCCGAATCAAAACACAATGAGCAATCACTGTTCTTTTTAATGGCATCATTTAAGTATTTTTAATGGCAATCATTAAAAAGTCAGGAAATAACAGGTGCTGGAGAGGATGTGGAGAAATAGGAACACTTTTACACTGTTGGTAGTGCTGTAAATGAGTTCAACCTTTGTGGAAGACAGTGTGGCAATTTCTCAAGGATCTAAAACTAGAAATACCATTTGACCCAGCCATCCCATTACTGGGTATATAACCAAAGGATTATAAATCATGTTGCTCTAAAGACACATGCACACGTATGTTTATTGTGGCACTGTCCACAATAGCAAAGACTTGGAACCAACCCAAGTCTCCATCAGTGACAGACTGGATTAAGAAAATGTGGCACATATACACCATGGAATACTATGCAGCCATAAAGTGCATGAGCTCATGGCCTTCGTAGGGACATGCATGCAGCTGGAAACCACCTCTCTCAGCAAACTATCACAAGAACAGAAAACCAAACACCACATGTTCTCAATCATAGGTGGGAATAGAACAAGCAGATAACTTGGACACAGGAAGGGGAACATCACAGACTTGGGCCTGTTGTGGGGTAGAGGAGGGTGAGGGATAGCATTAGAAGATATACCTAATGTAAACGACGAGTTAATGGGTGCAGCACAAGAACTTGGCCCATGTATACATATGTAACAAAACTGCATGTGCACCTGTACCATAGAACATAAGGTAAAATTTTAAAAAAAGAAGCTTTCTAAGAAACTACATTGTGATTCACACATTTACCTCATAGAGTTAAAACTTCTTTTGATTAAGCATCTCATTTTGATTGATATTGGAATCTGACAGGTATATTTGGGAGAGCACTGAAGCCTAAGGTGTCAATGTAAATATCCCCAAATAAAAACAATGAAGAAGCTTTCTGAGAAACTGCTTTCTGTTGTGTGAAATCCTTTCACCGAAATAAACCTTATTTTTAATTGTGTAGTTTGGTAACACTGTNGAAATGGAGAAAACATTTCCTATTTAATAAATGGTGGTGGGAAAACTGGTGAGCCGTATGTAGAAATCTCAATCTGGATCCCTTCATTACTCCTTATACAAAATTAATTCAAGGTGGATTAGAGACTTGAATGATAGACCTAAAACCATAAAATCTCTAGAAGAAAACCTGGGCAATACCATTCAGGACATAGGCATGGGCAAGGACTTCATGTCTAAAACACCACAAGCAATGGCAACGAAAGCCAAAATTGACAAATGGGATCTAATTAAACTAAAGAGCTTCTGCACAGCAAAAGAAACTACCTTCAGAGTGAACAGGCAACCTACAGAATGGGAGAAAATTTTGCAATCTACTCATCTGACAAAGGGCTAATATCCAGAACCTTTCAAAGAACACAAACAAATTTACAAGAAAAAAACGAACAAACCCATCAAAAGTAGGCAAAGGATATGAACAGACACTTCTCAAAAGAAGTTATTTATGTGGCCAACAGACACGTGAAAAAAATGCTCATCATCACCATCCATCATAGAAATCCGAATCAAAACACAATGAGCAATCACTGTTCTTTTAATGGCATCATTTAAGTATTTTAATGGCAATCATTAAAAGTCAGGAAATAACAGGTGCTGGAGAGGATGTGGAGAAATAGGAACACTTTTACACTGTTGGTAGTGCTGTAAATGAGTTCAACCTTTGTGGAAGACAGTGTGGCAATTTCTCAAGGATCTAAAACTAGAAATACCATTTGACCCAGCCATCCCATTACTGGGTATATAACCAAAGGATTATAAATCATGTTGCTCTAAAGACACATGCACACGTATGTTTATTGTGGCACTGTCCACAATAGCAAAGACTTGGAACCAACCCAAGTCTCCATCAGTGACAGACTGGATTAAGAAAATGTGGCACATATACACCATGGAATACTATGCAGCCATAAAGTGCATGAGCTCATGGCCTTCGTAGGGACATGCATGCAGCTGGAAACCACCTCTCTCAGCAAACTATCACAAGAACAGAAAACCAAACACCACATGTTCTCAATCATAGGTGGGAATAGAACAAGCAGATAACTTGGACACAGGAAGGGGAACATCACAGACTTGGGCCTGTTGTGGGGTAGAGGAGGGTGAGGGATAGCATTAGAAGATATACCTAATGTAAACGACGAGTTAATGGGTGCAGCACAAGAACTTGGCCCATGTATACATATGTAACAAAACTGCATGTGCACCTGTACCATAGAACATAAGGTAAAATTTTAAAAAAAGAAGCTTTCTAAGAAACTACATTGTGATTCACACATTTACCTCATAGAGTTAAAACTTCTTTTGATTAAGCATCTCATTTTGATTGATATTGGAATCTGACAGGTATATTTGGGAGAGCACTGAAGCCTAAGGTGTCAATGTAAATATCCCCAAATAAAACAATGAAGAAGCTTTCTGAGAAACTGCTTTCTGTTGTGTGAAATCCTTTCACCGAAATAAACCTTATTTTTAATTGTGTAGTTTGGTAACACTGTTTTTTTATAATTTGCAAAGGGAGAAATTCAGAAACACTGTTTTGTAGAATCTGCAAAGGGATAATTAGGAGCGCATTGAGTCTATGGTGAAAAGGAAATATCTTCAGATAAAACTGGAGAGAAGTTTTCTGAGAAAATGATGTATGATGTGTAAATTCCACTCACAGAGTTGTACCTTTTTTTCCCTTGGGCAGTGTGGAATCAATGTATGTGTCAAATCTAAGAAGGGATATTTCAGAGAACATTGAAGCCTATGGTGAAAAAGGAAATATGCTCAGAAAAAAACAACAAAGAAGTTTTCTCAGAAACTGCTTTGTGACGTGTGCATTCATCTCACAGAGTTAAATGTTTCTTCACATTGCACAGTTTGGAAACTGTATCTTTGACATATCCGCCAAAAGACTTTTGGGGGTGCATTGAGGCCTTTGATGAACCAGGAAATAACTTCAGATAAAACTAAAAGAAGCTTTCTGAGAAACTGTTTTGAAATGTGCTCATTCATCACATAGAGTTAAACCTTTCTTTTCATTGAGCAGTAGGAAATCAATGTTTTTGTATCATCTGAGAAGGGATATTTTGGAATACATTGAAGCCTATAGTGAAAATGGAAATATCCTCAGATAAAAGCTAGAAAGATGCTTTCTGACAAATGGCTTCATGTTAGGTGCACTCATCTCACAGAATTAAACCTTTCTTTACGTTGCACAGTTTGTAGACTCTGTCTTAGTCGAATCTGCAAAGGGAAACTTGGGGTCGCATTGAGGCCAATGGTGAACAAGGAAATATCTTCAGAGGAAAACTATCAATAAGCTTTCTGAGAAACTGCTTTGTGATGTTTACATTCATTTCATAGAGTTAAAATTGTGTTTCTATTGAGCAGCCTGAATTCACTCTCTTTGTGTAACCTGAGAAGCTATATTTGACAGAGCATTGACATCAATGATGAAAAAGGAAATATTCTCAGATAAAACAAAGAAGAAACTTTCCAAGAAACTGTTCTATGATATGTGCTTTCATCTCACAGAGTTAAAGCTTTCTTTACATTGTCCAGTTTGGAAACCCTGTATTTGAGGAATCCGTGTAAGGCCATTTGGGGGTGCATTGAGGCCTATGGTGAGCAATGAGTATCTTCAACTGAAAGCTAGAAAGAAGCTTTCTGAGAAACTACTTTGTGATGTGTGCCTTCATCTCATAGAGTTAAACCTTAATTTTGATTGAGCAGTTTGAAATTACGTTTGTGGAATTTGAGAAGGGATATTTGAGAGAACATTGAAGCGTATGGTGAGAAAGGCAATATACTCAAGAGACTAGAAAGAAGCATTCCGAGAAACTGCTTTATGTTGTGTGAATTCCTCTAATAGAGATAAACTTCACTTTTGTTGCAAAGTTGGTAACACTGTTTTGTGGAATCTGCAAAGGCATATTCAAGAGTGCTTTGAGGCCCATGGTGAAAAAGGATACATCTACAGATAAAAACGGGATAGAAGCTCTCTGAGAAACTGCTTTGTGATGTGTGCATTCCAATCACAGAGTTATACTTCTCTTTTCATTGAACAGTGTGGAATCCCTGTTTATGTAAAATCTACCATGGGATATTTCTGAGTGCATTGAAGACTTTGGTGAAAAAGAAAATAACCTCAGATAAAAATTAGAAAGAAGCTTTCTAAGAAACTGCTTTGTGACATGTGCATCCATCGCACTGAGTTAAACCTTTGTTTACATTTTGCAGTTTGGAAATTCTTTCTTTGACGTACCCACAGGGGGACATTCTGGGGCTCATTGAAGCCTGTGGTGAGCAAGAAAATATCTTCAGATGAAAAATAGGAAGAAGCTTTCTGAGAAACTGATTTGTGAAGTATGCATTCATCTCGTAGAGTTAAAACTTTCCTTTGATTGAGCAGTTTGAAATCACTGTTTCTGTGGTACATGAGAAGGGAAACTGGGAGTGCATTTAAGCCTCTGGTGAAAAGGAAATATCAGATAAAACTAGAAAGACACTTTCTGGCAAACTGCTTTGTGATGTGTGAAATCACCTCACAGACATAAACCTTTCTTTTCATTGAGCATTTTAGTAACACTGTTTCTGTGGAAACTGCAATGGGATATTCAGGAGTGCATGGAGCCTATGGTAAAAAAGGAAATATCCTTAGATAAAAATAACAAAGAAGCCTTGTGAGAAACTGCTTTCTGATATGTGCATTCATATCACAGAGTTAAACCTTTGTTTACATTGTGAAGTTTGAAAACTCTGTCTTTGAGGAATCCACGAAAGGATATTCAGGGTCACATTGAGGTCTATGGTGGGCAAGGAAATATCTTCACACGAAAACTGGAAAAAAAAACTTACTGAAAAACTGGTTTGTGATGTGCACATTCATTTCATAAAGTGCAAACTTTCTCTTGATTGAGCAGTTGAAGTCACTGCTTTTGTGGTATCTGAGAAAGGATGTTGGGAGTACATTTAAGCCTATGGTGAAAACGAAATATCCTCACATAAAACTAGAAAGAATATTTCCAACAAACTGCTTTGTGATGTGTGAAATCATCTCACACAGTTAAGCCTATCTTTTCATTCGGCAATTTATTAACACTGTTTTGTCGAATCTACAAAGGGATATTCAGGAGTGCATTGAGTCTATGGTGAAAAGGAAATACCTTCCGATAAAACTGTCAAGAGGCTTTCTGAGAAACTGCTGTATGATGCGTGAATTCCACTCACAGAGTTATACCTCCCATTTCCTTGAGCTGTGTGGGAACACTGTTTGTGTAAAACCTAAGAAGGGATATTTCGGAGCGCATTAAATTCTATGGTGAAAAGAAAATATCGTAGACTAAAGCTAGAAAGAAGCTTTCTGAGAAACTGCATTGTGATGTGTTCATTCTTCACATAGAGTTAAAAATTTGCTTTCATTGAACAGTCCAAAATCAATGTTTTGTGTCATCTGAGAAGGAATATGTGGGACCGCATTGAAGCCTATAGTGAAAAAGAAATATCCTCAGGTAAAAAGTAGAAAGGAGCTTTCTGAGAAACTGCTTTGTGATAGGTGCGTTCATCTCACCTTTACATTGCATAGTTTGTAGACTCTCTCTTTAATGAATCCGCGAAGGAACACTTGGGGTCGAATTGAGATCTATGGTGAACAAGGAAATATCCTAAGAGGAAAATTATAAAGAAGCTTTCCGAAAAATTGCTTTCTGATGTGTGCATTCCTCTCATAGAGTTAAAACTTTCTGTCAATTGAGCAGTTGGAAATCATTGTTTTGTTGGAATCTGAGAAGTTATATTTGGGAGAGCATTGAAGTCTACAGTGAAAAAGGAAATATCTTCGGATAAAAACTAGAAAGAAGCTTTCTGAGAAAGTATTTTGTATTGTGTGAATTCCTCTCACTGAGCTAAACCTTTCTTTTCATTGAGTAGTTTGGTAACACTGTTTTTGTGTCATCTGCAAAGGGATATTCGTGAGAACATTGAGGCCTTTGGTGAAAAAGTAAGTGTCTTTAGATAAAAACTGGAGAGAAATTTTGTGAGAAAGTACTTTGTGATGTGAGCATTCCACTCCCAGAGATATAAGTCTCTTTTCATTGAGCAATGTGGAAACACTATTTGTGTGAAATCTACCAAGGGATATTTCTGAACGCATTGAAGACTACAGTGAAAACGGAAATATGCTCAGATAAAAACAAGAAAGAAGCTTTCCAAGAAACTACTTTGTGATATGTGCATTCATCTCACAGAGTTAAACCGTTCTTTACATTGTGCAGTTTGTAGACTCTGTCTTTGTGATATCTATGAAAGGAGAGCTGACTGTGCATTAAAGCCTATGGTGAACAAGGAAATATCTTCCAATGAAAACTAGAAAGAAGCTTTCTGAGAAACTGCTTTGTGATGTGTGCATTCATCTCATAAGTTAAACCTTTCCTTTCTTAGAGCAGTTTGAAATCATTGTTTTTGTGGAATCCAAGAAGTTATATTTGGGAGAGCATTGAAGCCTACAGTGAAAAGGGTATATCCTCAAATAAAAACTAGAAAGAAGCTTTCCGAGAAGCTACTTTGTGTTGTATGATATCTTCTCACTGAGTTACACCTTACTCTTCACTGAGCAGTTTGGTAACACAGTTTTTGTGGAATTTTCAAGGGGATATTCGGGGGCATGTTGAGGCCTATGGTGAAATAGGAAATATCTTGAGATAAGAACTGGAGAGAAGCTTTCAGATAAACTGCTTTTTTATGTGTGCATTCCCCTCACAGTGTTATACCACAGTTTTCTTTGAGCAGTGTGGAAACATGGTTTTTCTGACGTCTACCAAGGGACATTTCAGAGTGCATTGAAGCCTGTGGTGAAAAAGGAAATATCCTCAGAAAAAAAGTAGAAGGAATCTTTCCGAGAAAATTCTTTATGATGCGTGCATTCATCTTACAGAGTTAAACATTTCTGTATATTGCACGGTTTGGAAACTCTGTCTTTTACCAATCCATGAAAAGACATTCAAAGGGACATTGAGGCCGATGGTGAGCAAGGAATTATCTGTAGACTAAAACTAGAAGGAAGCTTTCTGAGAAACTGCTTTGTGATGTGTTCATTCGTACCATAGAGTCAAACTTACTTGTCATTGAGAAGCCTGCAATCAATGTTTTTGTGTTATCTGAGAAGGGATATTTGGGATCGCATTGGAACCAATAGTGAAAAAGAAAATATCATCAGATAAAAACTAGAAAGAATGTTTCCGAGTAACTGCTTTGTGATAGGTGCATTCATCTCACAGAGACAAGTATTTCTTACAGTGTGCAGTTTGTAAACCCTGTCTTTGATGAATCTGCGAACTGACACTTAGGGGTGAATTGAAGCCTATGGTTAATAAGGAAAGTCAAAGAAGCTTTCTAAGAAACTGCTTTGGGATATATACATTAATCTAATAGAGTTTAACCTTTCTTTTGGTTGAGCTGTTTGAAATCACTCTTTTTGTGGAATCTGAGAAGGGATATTTGGGAGACCATGGAAGTCTATGGTGGAAAGGGAAATATACTCAAATAAAAACTAGTAAGAAGCTTTCCAAGAAACTGCTTTGTGTTATGTGACATCCTCTCACAGAGACAAAACTTTTTTTTTTCATTGAGCAGTTTGGTAACACTTTTTGTGAAATCTGCAAGGCGATATTCAGGAGCACATTGGTGCCTATGTTGAAAGCGGAAATACGTTCAGATAATAAATGGAGAGAAATTTTCTGAAAAACTGCTTTGTTATGTGTGCATTCCACTCACAGAATTATACCTCTCTTTTCAATGAGCAGTGTAGAAACACTGTGTAAAATCTATTAAGGGATATTTCAAAGCACATTGAAGCCTATTGTGACAAAGGAAATATCCTCAGATAAAAAGTACAAAGAAGTTTGCAAGAAAATGCTGTTGATATGTGCATTCATATAACAGAGTTCAACATTTCTATACATTGTGCATTTTGGAAACTCTCTCTTTGACAAATCCACAAAAGGACATTCGGGGACGGATTGAGACCTATGGTGGGCAAGGAAATATCTGCAGATGAAAACTAGAAAGAAGATTTCTGAGAAACTGCTTTGTGATGTGTGGATTCATCTCATAGAGTTAAAATGCTCTTTTGATGGAGCAGTTTGAAATCACTCTTTCCGTGGAATCTGAGAAGACATATTTTGGACAGCATGGAAGCCTATGGTGAAAAAGGAAATATCCTCAGATAAAAACTCGAAAGAAACTTTCTGAGAAACTGATTTGTGTTGTGTGAAATCCTCTCACAGAGCTAAACCTTACTTTTCATTGAGCAGTTTAATAACACTGTTTTTGTGGAATCTGCAATGGAACATTCAGGATTTCATTGAGGATTATGGTGAAAAAGGAAATATCTTCAGATGAAAACTGGAGAGAAGCTTTCATAGAAACTGACCTTGTGATGTGTGCATTACACTCACAGAGTTATACCTCAGTTTTCATTGTAAATTGTGTAAATACTGTTTGTCTGAAATCTACCAAGCGACATTTCTGAGCACATTGAAGAATATGGTGGAAAAGGGAATATCCTCAGACAAAAACTAGAAAGAATCTTTCCGAGAAACTTCTTTGTGATGTGTGCATTCACCTCATAGAGTTAAACCTTTCTTTGATT
>NW_016828194.1:28336-55540 GCF_001698545.2 Rhinopithecus bieti
CTTTCTTTTGATTGAACAGTTAGAAATCACCCTTTTGTGGAATCTGATAAGGGATATTTGGAAGAGCATTGAAGTCTATGATGAAAAAGGAAATATCCCCAAATGAAAATTAGAATGAAGCTTTCTGAGAAACTACTTTCTGTAGTGTGAAATCCTCTCACAGAGTTAATCCTTTGTTTTCATTGAGCAGTTTGTTAACACTCTTTTTGTGGAATCAGTAAGGGGATATTCAGGAGCTTGTTAAGGCCTAAGGTGTAAAAGGAAATATTTTCAGATAAAGAGTGGAGTGTAGTTCTCTGAGAAAGTGTTTGTGATGTGTGCATTCCACCCACAGAGTTATACCTCTCTTTTCATTGTGCATTGTGATAAAACAAATTGACTGAAATCTTCCAAGGTATATTTCCAAACACCTTGAAGCCTATGATGAAAAAGAGAGTATCCTCAGGTAAAAAGAATTTTAAAGATGCTTTCTGAGAGACTTCTTTGTGATGAGTCCGTTCATCTCACAGAATTAAACATTTCTAAACATTTTCAGTTTGGAAAAGCTGTCTCTGACAAATCGGCAAAAGACATTCGGGGCCCATTGAGGCCTGTGGTGAACAAGGAAATATCTTCAGGTGAAAACTAGAAAGAAGCTTTCTGAAAAACTGCTTTGTGATGTGTCCATTTATCTCATAAAGTTAAACATTTCTTTTGACTGAGCAATTTGAAATCACTCTTTTAATGGTATCTGAGAAGGGATATTTGGGAGAGGAATGAAGCCTATGGTAGAAAAAGACATATCCTCAATAAAACTAGTAAGAAGCTTTCTGAGAAACTACTTTGTGTTGTGTGACATTCTCTCACAGAGATAAAGCTTTGTTTTCATTAAGCAGTTTAGTAACGCTGTTTTTGTGGAATCTGCAAGGGGATATTCGGGAATCCATTGATGCCTATGTTGGAAAAGGAAATATGTTCAGATAAAAACTGGAGATAAGTTTTCTGATAAACTGCTTTGTTATGTGTATATTTCACTCAGAGAGTTATACCTCTCTTTTCATTGAGCATTGTGGAAACACTGTTTGTGTAAGGTCTACCAAGGGATGCTTCAGAGCACATTGAAGCCTATTGTGACAAAGGAAATATCCTTAGATAAAGACTAGAAAGAAGCATTGCGAGAAAGTCCTTTTGCTATGTGCATTCACCTAAGAGAGTTAAACATTTCTATACATTGCGCATTTTGGAAATTCTGTCTTTGATGAATCCCAAAAGGACATTTGGGGACGCATTGAGGCCTATGGTGAGCAAGGAAATATCTTCAGATGAAAACTAGGAAGAAGGTTTCCAAGAAACTGCTTTGTGATGTGTGGATTCATCTCATAGAGTTAAAAGGTTCTTTTGATTAAGCAGTTTGAAATCACGCTTTTATGGATTATGAGAAGGAATATTTTGAGAGCACTGAAGCTTATGGTGAAAAAGGAAATATCCTCAAATAAAAACTAGAAAGAAGCTTTCTGAGAAACTGATTTGTGTTGTCTAAAATGCTCTCACAGAGCTAAACCTTACTTTTCATTGAGTAGTTTGGTAACACTGTTTTTGTGGAATCTGCTAGGGGATATTCGGGACCATTTTGAGGCCTATGGTGAATAAAGAAGCTTTCCAAGAAACTTCTCTGTGATGTGTGCATTCATCTCACAGAGTTAAACATTTATATCCATGGGGCAGTTTGGAAACTCTGCCCTTGACGAATCCATGAAAGGACATTTGGGGCTACATTAAGGCCTATTGTGAGCAAGGAAATACCTTCAGATGAAAACTAGAAAGGAATTTTCTGAGAAACTGCTTTGTGATGTGTGCATTCATTTCAGAGAACTGAACTTCCCTTTCCATTGAGAAGTTTGAGCTCCCTCTTTTTGTGGAACCAAAGGGATATTTGGGAATGCATTGAAACTTATGTTGAAAAAGGAAATACACTCTTATAAAAACTAGAAAGAAGCTTTCCAATAAACTGCTTTGTGTTGTGCAAAATCTTCCCACAGAGGTAAACCTTACATTTCATTGAGCAGTTTAGTAACACTGTTTTTGTGGAATCTGCAAGGGGATATTTAGGACCTTGTTGAGGCCTATTGTGAAAAAGTAAGTATCTTCAGATAAAACTTAGAGAGAAGTTTTCTGAGAGACTGTTTTATGATGTGTGCATTCCATTCACAGAGTTATGCCTCACCTTTCATTGAGCAGTGTGGAAACACTGTTTATCTGAACTCTACCAAGGGATATTTTGGAGTGCATTGAAGCCTATGGTGAAAAGGAAATATCCTCAGATAAAACTAGAAAGAAGCTTTCTGAAAACTTCTTTTGATGTCTGCGTTAATCTCACAGTGTTAAACATTTCTATACATTGTGTAATTTGGAAACCCTATTTTAATGAAGCCACCAAAGGACATTCGGGGTGCTTTGAGGCTTATGGTGAGCAAGGAAACATCTTCACATGAAAACTATAAGGAAGCTTTCGGGGAAACTGCTTTGTAATGTATGCATTTATCTCATAGAATTAAAACTTTCTGTTGATTGAGTAGTTGGAAATCACTCTTTTTGTGTAATCTGAGAAGGGATATTTGGGAGAGCATTGAATCTGATAGTAAAAAAGGAAATATCCTCAAATAAGATCTAGACAGAAGTTTTCTGAGAAACCTCTTTGCATTGTGTGAAATCCTCTCACAGTGTTAAACCTTACTTTTTATTGAGCAGTTGGGTAACACTGTTTTTCTGGAATCTGCTTGGGGATATTTGGGAGCACGTTGAGGCCTATGGTGAAAAGGAAATATCTTCAGGTATAAAATGGAGGGAATTTTTCTGAGAAACTACTTTGTGATGTGTGCATTTCACTCACAGAGTTGTACTTCATTTTTCATTGAGCAGTGTACACACACTGTTTGACTGAAATCTACCAAGGGATATTTCGTAGTGCTGAAAAAGGAAATATCCTCAGATAAAATTAGAAAGAAACTTTTCGAGAAACCTCTTTGTGATGTGTGCATTCATCTCACAGAGTTAAACTTTGCAATATGTTGTGCAGTTTGAAAATTCTGTCGTTGATGAATCTGTGAAGGATATTCTGGGTAGCATTGAGGCCTTGGGTGAGCAAGGAGATATCGTCAGATGACAACTAGAAAGATGCTTTCTGAGAAACTGCCTTGTGATGTGATCATTCATCTCATAGTGCTAAACTTTTCATTTCATTGAGCAGTTTGAAATCACTCTTTTTGGAGAACCTGAGAGAGACTATTTGGGAGGGTACGGAACCCTATGGTGAAAAGGAAATATCCTGAAAGAAAACTGGAAAGAAGCTTGCAGAGAAACTGCTTTGTATTGTGTGAAATCATCTCACAGAGTTAAACCTTACTTTTCATTGAGCGGTTTGGGAAATATGTTTTTGTGGAATCTGCAAGGGGATATTCGGGAGAGAATTGAGGGCTATGGTGAAAAATTAAGTATCTTCAGATAAAAACTGGAGAGAAACTTTCTGAGAAACTGCTTTGTGACATGTGCATTAAACTCACAGATTTATACCTCACTTTTTATTGAGCAGTGTGGAAACACTGTTTGTCAGAAATGTACCAAGGTATGTTTCAGAGCAGATTGAAGCCTATGGTATAAAAGGAAATATACTCAGAAGAAAACTAGAAAGAAGCTTTCTGAGAAACTTATTTGTGATTGTGCATTCATCACACAGAGTTGAACATTTCTATATAGAGAGCACTTTGGAAACTCTGTCTTTCATTCAACTGTGGAAGAATATTCTGTAGTGCATTGAGGCCTATTGTGAGCAACAAAATATCCACAGATGAAATCTAGAAAGAAGCTTTCTGAGAAACTTGTTTTTGATGTGCTCATTTATCTCATAGAGTTAAATCTTTCCTTTGATTGGGCAGTTTGAATTCATGCATTTTGCAGAATCTGAGAAGGGATATATGAGAGAGGATTGAAGTCTATGTTGAAAAAGGAAATATCCTCAAATAAAAACTAAAAAAAAGCCTTCTGAGAAACTGTTTTGTATTGTGTGAAATCCTCTCACAGAGTTAGACATTACTTTTCATTGAGCAGTTTGGTAACACTGTTTTTGTGTAATCCAAAAAGGGATAATCGGTAGGACATTGGGACCTATGGTGAAAAAAGAAATTTCTTCAGATAAAAACTGCAGAGTAGCTTTATGAGAAACTGCTTTGTGATGTGTGCATTCCACTCACTGAGTCATACCTCTCTTTTCTTTAAGCAGTGTGGAAACACTGTTTGTGTAAAATCCATCAAAGGATATTTTGGAGCACACTGAAGCCTATGGTGGAAAAGGAAATATCCACAATAAAAACTGGAAAGAAGCTTTCCCAGAAAATTCTTCGTGATATGTGCATTAATCTCACAGAGGTAAACGTTTCTTCACATTGCAATCTTTGGAAACTCTGTCTTTGATGTATCCACAAAGTGGCATTTGGGGCACATTGAGACCTATGGTGAAACAGGAAATATCTTCAGATGAAAACTAGAAAGAAACTTTCTAAGAAACTGCTTTGAGATTTTTCATTGACCCCATAGAGTTAAACCTTTCCATTCACTGAGCAGTCTGAAATCAATGTTTTGTGTCATCTCAGAAGGGATTTTTGGGAATGCTTTGAAGTCTATAGTGAAAAAGGAAATATCCTCATATAAAACTAGAAAGAAGCTTTCCTAGAAACTGCTTTTTTATAGGTGTATTCATCTCACAGAAGAAAACTTTTCTTTATATTGTGCAGTTTTTAAACTCTGTCTTTGACGAAAACATGAAGGAACACTTGGAGTCGCATTGAGGCCTATGGTGAACAAGGAAATATCTGCAGAGGAAAAGTATAAAGAAGCTTTCTAAGGAACTGCTTTGTGATGTGTACATTCATCTAATGGAGTTAAACCTTTCTTTCAATTGAGCAGTTGAAAATCACTGTTTTTGTGGAATCTGAGAAGATAAATTTGGGAGAGAATATAAGCCTATAGTGATAAAGGAAATATCTTCAGAAAAAAAACAGAAATAAGATTTCTGAGAAAGTGCTCTGTGTTGTGTGAATTCCTCTGGCAGAATTAAACCATTCTTTTCATTGAGCAGTTTGGTAACACTGTTTTTGCATAATCTGCAAAGGGATATATGCAAGTGTATTGAGGCCTATGGTGAAAAAGGAAATACCTTAAGAAAAAAGCTGAAGAGAAGCGCTCTGATAAACTGCTTTGTGATGTGCACATTCCACTCACTGAGTTATAACTCTCTTTTCATTGAGCAGTGTGACAGTACTGCTTGTATAAAACACACAAAGGGATATTTATGAGCACATTGAAGCCTACGGTGAAAAGGAAATATCCTCAGATAAAACGACAAAGAAGTTTTCTGAGAAACTGCTTTCTGATATGTGCATTCACCTCCCAGTGTCAAACTGTTCTTTACATTGCACAGTTTGGAAACTCTGTGTTTGAGGAATCCACGAAAGGACATTCTGAGGCTCATTGAGCCCTATGGTGAGCAAGGATATATCTTCAAGTGAAAACTGGAAAGAAGCTTTCTGAGAAATTGCTTCGTGATGTGTGCATTCGTCTCATAGAGTTAAAACTTTCTTTTGATTAAGCAATTTCGAATTGCTTTATTTGTGGAATCTCAGGAGGGAAATTCTGGAGAGCATTGAAGCCTATGGTGAAAAGGAAATATCCTCAAATAAAACTAGAAAGAAGCATTCTGAGAAACTGCTTCATGTTGCATGAACTCCTCTGAAAGAGATAAAACTTACTTTTCATTGCATAGTTTGGTAACACTGCTTTTGTGGACTCTGAAAAGGGATATTTGGGAGCTCATTGAGTCCAATGGTGTAAAAGGAAACATCTTCAGATAAAAACTGGAGAGAAGCTTTCTGAGAAACTGCTTTGTGATGTGTGCATTCCACTCACAGTGTTATACCTCTCTTTTCATTGAGCAGTGTGGAAATATAGTTTATGAAAATTCTACCAAGGAATATTTCAGAGCATATTGAAGGCTATGGTGAAAAGGAAATAACCTCGGATAAAACAACAAAGAATCTTTCTGAGAAACTGCTTTGTGCTATGTGTATGCACTTCACAGAGATAAACCTTTCTTCACATTGCACAGTTTGAAAACTCGGTCTTTGAAGAATCCACGAAAGGACATTCAGGGGCGCATTGAAGCCTATGGTGAGCAACGAAATATCTTCAGATGAAAACCAGAAAGAAGTTTTCTGAGACACTGTTTTGTGATGTGTGCATTCATCTCATAGAGTTAAAGTTTCCTTTGGAATGAGCTATGTGAAATTACTCTTGTTTTGGAATCTGAGAAGGGATATTGAGAGCGCATTTAATCTTACAGTGAATAATGAAATATCCTCAGATAAAAACTAGAAAGAAGATTTCCAAGAAACTGCTTTGTAATGTCTGAAATCATCTCACAGAGATAAACCTTTCTTTTCACTGAGGAGTTTAGTAACACTGTTTTTGTGCAATCTGCAAAGGTATATTCGGGAGCACATTAAACCTATGTTGAATAAGGAAATATCTTCAGATAAAAAGTGGAGAGAAACTTTCTGAGAAAATTCTTTGTCATGTGTGAGATCATCTCACAGAGTTAAACCTTTATTTTCATTGAGCAGTTTATTAACACTGTTTCTGTGGAATCTGCAAAGGGATATTCAAGAGCACATTGCACCTGTCGTGAAAAAGGAAATATATTCAGATACAACCTGGAGAGAGGCTTTCTCGGAAACTGCTATATGAAGTTTGAATTCCNCAGTGAATAATGAAATATCCTCAGATAAAAACTAGAAAGAAGATTTCCAAGAAACTGCTTTGTAATGTCTGAAATCATCTCACAGAGATAAACCTTTCTTTTCACTGAGGAGTTTAGTAACACTGTTTTGTGCAATCTGCAAAGGTATATTCGGGAGCACATTAAACCTATGTTGAATAAGGAAATATCTTCAGATAAAAGTGGAGAGAAACTTTCTGAGAAAATTCTTTGTCATGTGTGAGATCATCTCACAGAGTTAAACCTTTATTTTCATTGAGCAGTTTATTAACACTGTTTCTGTGGAATCTGCAAAGGGATATTCAAGAGCACATTGCACCTGTCGTGAAAAAGGAAATATATTCAGATACAACCTGGAGAGAGGCTTTCTCGGAAACTGCTATATGAAGTTTGAATTCCACTCACAGTGTTATACCTCTCTTTTCCTTGAGTACTGTGGAAACACTGTTTATGTAAAACCAAAGAACTGATATTTCTTAATGCATTGAACCCTATGATGAAAAAGGAGATCCTCAGATAAAAAACTAGAAACAAACTTTGGGAGAAACTGTTTTGTGATATGTGCATTCATCTCACAGAGTTAAACGTTTCTTCACATGGTGCAGTTTGGAAACTCTGTCAATGACGTATCCGCAAGGAGACATTCGGGGGCGCATTGAGACCTATGGTGAACCAGGATATATCTTCAGATTAAAAGTAGAAAGAAGCTTTCTGACAAACTGCTTCATTATGTTTTCATTCATCCCATAGAGTTATACCTTTCTTTGCACTGAGCAGTCTGAAATCAATGTTTTTGTGTCATCTGAGAAGGGGATTTTGGGAATGCATTGAAGCCTGTAGTGAAAAATGAAATATCTTCAGGAAAAAACTAGAAAGAAGCTTTCCGAGAAACTTGTTTGTGATATGTACATTCATCTCACAGAGTTAAGTGTTTCTTTACATTGCACAGTTTGTAGACTTTGACGTACTGCAAAGAGACATTTGGGGGCACACCGAGGCCTATGGTGAACTAGGAAATATCTTCAGAAGGAAACTAGAAAGAAGCGTTATGAGAAACTACTTAGTGATAGGTGCAATTACCTCATAGAGTTAAACCTTTCTTTACATTTTACAATCTGTAGACTCCGTCTTTGACATATACATGAAGGGACACTTGGGGTCATATTGAGGCTTATGGTGAACAAGGAAATATCTTCAGAGGGCAAATATAAACAGGCTTTCTGAGAAACTGCTTTGTGATGTGCACATTCATCTCAAAGAGTTAAATCTTTCTTTCAATTGAGCAGCTTGAAATGGCTGTTTCTGTGGAATCTCAGAAGGTGTATTTGGGTCAGCATTGAAGCCCATAGTGAAAAGGAAATATCCTCAGATAAAACTAGAAAGAAGCTTTCTGAGAAGGTGCTTTGTGTTTTATGAATTCCTCTCACAGATTTAAACCTTTCTTTTCATTAAGCAGTTTGGTAACCATGTTTTTGCATGATCTGCAAAGGGATATTCCCAAACGCATTGAGGACTATGGTGAAAAAGGAAATATCTTAATAGAAAAATTGAAGAGAAGCTTTATGAGAAACTGCTTTGTGATGTGTGCATTCCACTCACAGAGTTATACTTCTCTTCACTGAACAGTGTGGAAACACAGTTTGTGTAAAATCTACCAATGGATATTTTGGAAATCATTGAAGACTATGGTGAAAAAGGAAATATTCTCAGATAAGAACAAGAAAGAAGCTTTCTGAGAAACTGCTTTCTGATATGTGCAATCATCTCACAGAATTCAACCTTTCTCTACAATGCACAGTTTGGAAATTCTGTCTTTGATGAATCCACAAAAGGACATTCAGGGGCACACTGAAACCTATGGTGATGAAGGAAATATCTTCAGATGAAAACTAGAAAGAAGCTTTCTGAGAAGCTGCTTTGTGACGTGTGCATTCATCTCATAGAATTAAACCTTTCTTTAGATTAGGCAACGTGAAATCACTATTTTTTTGGAATCTGGGAAGGGATGTTGGGGAGAGGATTGAAGCCTATGGTGAAAAGGAAATATCCTCAAAACTATAAAGAAGCTTTCTGAGAAAATGTTTTGTGTTGTGAGAAATCCTCTCACAGAGTTAAAATAACTTACCACTGCGCAATTTGGTATCGCACTTTTGTGAAATCTGCAAAAGATATTCGGGATTGCATTGAAGCCTATAGTGAAAAAGGAAATATCCTCAAAAAAAAAGTTGAAAGAAACTTTCTAAAAAACAGTTTTGTGTTGCATGAAGTCCTCTCACAGAGTTAAACCTTACTTTTCATTGAGCAGTTTGGTAGCACTATTTTTGTGGAATATGAAATGGGAGATTCAGGAGTTCATGGAGACCTATGCTGAAAAGGAAAATCTTCAGATAAAACTGGAGAGAAACTTTACCAGAAACTGCTTTATGATGTGTGCATTCTACTCAGAGATTTGTGACTCCATTTCTCTGAGCAGTATGGATACACTGTTTGTGTAATATCTACCAAAAGATATTTCAGAGAGCATTGAATCCTAGGGTGAAAAAGGAAATATCCTCAGATAAAAGCAACAAAGAAGCTTTCCGAGAAACTGTTTTGTGATAGGAGCATTCATTTCATTGAGTTAAACCTTTCTTTACTCTGTGAAGTTTGGAAACTCTGTCTTTGAGGAATCCACAAAAGGTCAATTTAGGGGTGCTTTCAGGCCTACGGTGGTCAACGAATTATCTTCAGATGAAAATTGGAAAGAAGGTTTCTGACAAACTGCCTTGTGATGAGTGCATTCATCTCATAGAGTTAAAGCATTCTTTTGATTGAGCAGTTTCAGATCACTCTTTTTGTGGAATCTGAGAAAGGATATTTAGGAGAAAATGGAAACCTATGGTGAAAAAGGAAATATACTCAGATATAAACTAGAAAGAAGCTTTCCAAGAAACTGCTTTCTGATATGTGCATTCATGTCAGGGAGTTTAACCTTTCTTCACATTGTGCAGTTTGTAGACTCTGTCTTTTATGAATTTGTGAAGTGACATGTGTGGGCACCATGAGGCCTATGGTGAACAAGGAAATATCCTCAGATGAAAACTATAAAGAACCTTTCTGAGAAACTACTTTGTGATCTGTGCATTCATCTCATATAGGTAAACCTTTATTTTGATTGAGCAGTTTGAAAGCACTCTTTTTGTGGAATCTGAGATGGGATATTTGGGAGAAGATTGAAGCCTATGGTGAAAAAGGAAATATCCTCAAATAAAACTAGAAAGAGGGATTTAAAGAAACTGCTTTGTGTTGTGTGAATTCCTTTCACAGAGATAAACCATACTTTTCATTGTGCAGTTTGGTAACGCTGTTTTTGTAAAATCTGCAAAGGGATATTTGGGAGTCCATTGAGGCCTATGGTGAAAAAGGAAACATCTTCAGATAAAAACTACAGAGAAGCTTTTGAGAGACTGCTTTCTGATGTGTGCATTCCACTCACAGAGTTATACCTCTCTTTTCATTGAGCAGCATGAAAACACTTTATGTAAAATCTACCAACGGATATTTTGGAGGCTTTGAAAACTCTGGTGAAAAGAAAATATCTTCAGATAAAAACTACAAAGAAGCTGTCTGAGAAACTGTTTTGTCATGTGTGAAATCCTCCCACAGAGTTAAATCTTAGTTATCACTGCACAGTTTGGTATCACACTTTTTGTGGAATCTACAGAGTAATATTCGGGATTGCATTGAGGCTTATGGTGAAAAAGGAAATATCCTCAGATAAAAAGTAGAAAGAAGTTTTCTGCGAAACTGCTTTGTAATTTGTGCATTCATCTCACAGAGTTAAATCTTTCTTTACATTGCACAGTTTGGAAACTCTGTCTTTGTCGTACCCACGAAAGGGCATTCTGGGATGCATTGAGGCCTATGGTGAGCAAGGAAATATCTTCTAATGAAAACAAGAAAGTAGCTTTCTGAGAAACTGCTTTGTGTTGTGTGCATTCATCTCATAGAGTTAAACCTTTCTTTGCATTTGGTCATGCAAAATCACTCTTTTTTTTGGAATCTTGAGAAGGGATAATTGGGAGAGCATTGAAGCCTATGGTGACAAAAGGAATATCCTCAAGTAAAAACTAGAAAGAAGTTTTCGAGAAACTTCTTTGTGTTGTTGATATTCCTATATACAGTTCTTAATGTGACTTTTTATTGCATAGGTTTGGTAACACAGTTTTTGTGGAATCTGCAAAGGGATATTCGGGGAGTCCACTGAGGCTTATGGTGAAAAAGGAATATCTTCAAATAAACTATTAAAGGAATATCTAATTAAAAACTATAAAGAAGTTTTCTGAGAACACTCCTTTGTGACATGCACATCATCTCAGAGTTAACCTTTCTTTACATTACGCACTTTGGAAATCTGTTGTTTGACATATCCCCAATGGGACATTCCAGGGTGCCATTTGAGGCCTATGGTGAGCAAGGAAATATCTTCAGATGAACACCACGGAGAAGCTTTCTGAGAAACTGCTTTGTGATGTGTGCATTCACCTCGTAGGGTTAAAACTTTCTTTTGATTGAGCAGTTTGAAATCACTGTTTCTTGGTAACTAAGAAGGGATATTGGGAGTGTAGTCAAGAATAAGTTGAAAAATGAAATATCCTCAGATAAAACTAGAGAGAAACTTTCTGAGAAACTGCTTTTGATTTGTGAAATCATCTCATAGAGTTAAACCTTTCTTTTCATTGCACAGTTTAGTAACACTGTTTTTGTGCAATCTGCAAAGGGATATTCAGGAGTGCATTGAGCCTGTCGTGAAAAGGAAATATCTTCCAATAAAACGGGAGAGAAACTTTCTGAGAAACTGCTGTATGATGTGTGAATTCCACTCACAGAGTTATACTTCTCCTTAACTTGAGAAGTGTGGAAACACTGAGAAGGGATATTTCGTAGCACATTGAATCCTATGGTGAAAATGGAAATATCCTCAGATTAAAACTAGAAAGAAGCTTTCCAAGAAACTGCTTTCTGATATATGCATTCTTCTCACGGCTTTAAACCTTTCTTTACATTGGCCAGTTTGGAAACTCTGTCTTTGAGGAATCCATGAAAGGACATTTGGTGTCACATTGAGGCCTGTGGTGAGCAAGGAAATATCTTCAGATAAAATCTAGACAGAAACTTTCTGAGAAACTGCTTTGTGATGTGTGCATTCATCTCATAGAGAAAAAACTTTCCTTTGATTGAGCAGTTTGAAATCACGCTTTTTGTGGAATCTGGGAAGGGATAATTAGTACAGCACTGAAGCCTGTGTTGAAAAAGGAAATATCTTCAAATAAAAACTTATAAGAAGCTTTCCGAGAAACTTCTTTGTGTTGTGTGAAATCCTCTCACAGTTAAATCTTACTTTTCATTGAGCAGGTTGGTAACACTTTTTTTTGTGTAATATGAAAGGGGATAATCAGGAACACATAGACACCTATGGTGCAAAAGAAAATATCTTCAGATAAAAACTGGAGAGATTGTTTATCAGAAACTGCTTTGTGATGGTGTGCATTCTGCTCACAAATTTATACCTCTCTTTCTTTGAGCAGTATGGAAACACTGTTTGTGTAAAATCTACCAAGGAATATTTCGGAGTGCAATGAAGCCTATGGTGAAAAACAAAATATCCTCAGATAAAACCTAGAAAGAAGCTTTCTGAGAAACTGCCTTAAGATATGTGCATCTCACAGAGTTAAAACTTTCTTTACATAGTGAAGTTTGGAAACTCTGTCGTTGAGGAATCAGCAAAAGGACTATGGGCACATTGAGGCCTATGGTGGGCAAGGAAATATCTTCAGATGAAAACTAGAAAGGAACTTTCTGAGAAACTGCTTTGTGATTTGTTCATTTATCTCATAGAGTTAAACTTTTCTTTTGATTGTGCAGTTTGAAATAACTCTTTTTGTGGGATCTGACAGGTATATTTGGGACAGAATTGAAGCCTATGTTGAAAAAGGAAATATCCTCCAATAAAAACCAGAAAAAAAATTCCGAGAATATGCTTTCTGTTGGATGAGCTCCTCTCACAGAGAAAAAACTTAATTTTCACTGTGCCATTTGGTAACACTGTTTTTGTGGAATCTACAAAGGGATACTCGGGAGCCCTTTGTGGCCTATGGTGATAAAGGAAACATCTTCAGATAAAAACTAGAGAAAAGATTTATGAGAAACTGCTTTGTGTTGTGTGCATTCCACTCACAGAATTATACCTCTCTTTTCATTGATTAGTGGGGAAACACTGTTTATATCAAATCTACCAAGGGATATTTAGGAGCACATTGAAGCCTATGGAGAAAAAGGAAATATCCTGATAAAAACAAGAAGTAAGATTTACGAGAAAGTACTTCATGATAGGTGTATTCATCTCACAGAGGTAAACCTTTCTTTACATTGGCCAGTTTTCAGACTCTGCATTTGAGGAATCTGTGAAGGGATACTTGGGGTCCCATTGAGGCCTATAGTGAACAAGCAATATCTTTAGAGGAAAAGTATAAATAAGCTTTCAGAGAAACTGCTTTGTAATGTGTAGATTCATCTCATAGAGTTAAACCTTTCTTTTGATTGAACAGTTTGAAATCACTGTTTTGTGGAATCTGAGAAGAGATAATTGGGATAGCATTGAAGTCTATATTGGAAAATGAAACATCTTCAGATAAAAACTAGAAAGAAGCTTTCTGAGAAAGTGCTGTGTGTTGTGTGAATTCCTGTTACAGAGTCAAACCTTTCTTTTTATTGAGTAGTTTGATAACACCTTTAATGTATAATCTTCAAAGGGATATTCGTGAGCGCATTGAGGTCTATGGTGAAAAAGGAAATATCTTCAGATTAAAGCCGGAGAGAAGCTTTATGAGAAACTGCTTAGTGATTTGTGCATTCCACTTACACAGTTATACTTTTCTTTTCACTGAGCAGTGTGGAAACACGGCTTGTGTAAAATCTACCAAGGGATGNAAGGGATATTCGTGAGCGCATTGAGGTCTATGGTGAAAAGGAAATATCTTCAGATTAAAGCCGGAGAGAAGCTTTATGAGAAACTGCTTAGTGATTTGTGCATTCCACTTACACAGTTATACTTTTCTTTTCACTGAGCAGTGTGGAAACACGGCTTGTGTAAAATCTACCAAGGGATGTCTCAGAGTGCATTGAAGTCTATGGTGATAAAGAAAATATATTCAGATAAAAACAACAAAGAATCTTTCTGAGAAACTCTTTTCTGTTATGTGCATTCGTTTCACAGAGTTAAACCTTTTTTTACATTGCAAAGTTTGGAAACTCTGTCTTTGAGGAATCCATGAAAGCACATTTGGGGGCACATATGAGGTCTATGGTGAGCAGTGAAATATCCTCATATTAAAACTACAAAGAAGCAATCTGAGAAACTACTTTGTGATATGTGCATTCATCTCATAGAGCTAAACATTTCTTTAGAATGATCAGTGTGAAATTACTCTTTTTTTTGGAATCTGAGAAGTGATATGTGGGAGAGCATGGAATCCTAAGGTGAAAAAGGAAATATCCTCAGATATAAACTTGAAAGAAGTGTTCTGAGAAGCTGCTTTGTGATATGTGCATTATCTCACAGAGTTAAACCTTTCTTTACATTGCACAGTTTGGAAACTCTGTCTTTGACATATCTATGAAGGGATATTTGGGGGCGCATTGAGACCTATGGTGAGTAAGGAAAAATCTTCAGATGAAAACTAGGAAGAAGCTTTCTGAGAGACTGCTTTGTGATGTGTGCATTCATATCATAGTGTTAAAACTTTCTTTTTGATGGAGCTATTTGAAGTCACTGTTTTTTTAGTATCTAAGGAGGGATATTGGGAGTGCATTTAAGCCTATGGTGAAAAATGAAATATCCTCAGATAAAAGCTAGAAAGAAGCGTTCCAAGAAACTGCTTTGTGCAGCATTAATCATCTCACAGAGTTAAACTTTTCTTGTCATTGAGTAGTTCAGTAACACTGGTTTTGTTTAATCTGCAAAGGGATATTCGGGAGTGCATTGAATCTATGGTGAAAAAGGAAATAACTTCAGATGAAAACTGTAGAGAAGTTTTCTGAGAAACTGCTCTATGATGTTTGAATTCCACTCACAGAATTATACCTCTCTTGTCCTTGAGCAGTGTTGGAAAACTGTTCATGCAAAACCTAAGAAGGGATATTTCAGAGTGCATTGAAGTCTACTGTGAAAAGGAAATATCCTCAGATTAAAACTAGAAAGAAGCTTTTGGAGAAACTGCTTTGGAACATGTGCTTTCATCTCACAGAATTAAACATCTCTTCACATTGTACAGTTTAGAAACTCTGTCTTTGATGTATCTGCTATGAGACATTAGTGGGCGCGTTGAGGTCTATGGTGAACAAGGGCCTATATTCAGATAAAAACTGGAGAGAATCTTTCTGAGAAACTGCTTTGTGATGTGTGCATTCCACCCACAGAGTTATAACTCTCTTTTCATTGAGCAGTGTGGAAATACTGCTTATGTGAAATCTACCAACGGATACTCCAGAGCGCAGAGAAGCCTATGGTGAAAAGGAAATATCCTAAGATAAAACAACAAATAAGCTTTCTGAGAAACTGCTTTCTAATATGTTCATTCATCTCAGAGAATTAAACCTTTCTTTACATTGCTCAGTTTGTAGACTCTGTCTTTGACGAATCCACAGAGGGACATGTGGGGGCACCTTGAGGCTTTAGGTGAGCAAGGAAATATCTTCAAATGAAAACTAGCGAGAAGCCGTTTGAGAAACTGATTTCTGAAATGTGCATTCATCTTATGGAGTTAATCATTTCTTTTGACAGAGCAGTTTGAAATCACTGTTTTTGTGGAATCTGGGAGGGGACATTTGGGAGAGCATTAAAGCCTGTAATGAAAATATACTATCCTCAAATAAAACTAGACAAAAGCTTTCTGATAAACTGCTTTGTGATATTTGAAATCATCTCACTGAGTTAAACCTTACTTCTCATTGAACAGTTGGGTAACACAGTTTTTGTGGAATATGCAAAGGGACATTCAGGAGCTTATTGAGGACCATGATGAAAAAGGAAATGTCTTCAGATAGAAACTGAACACAAGCCCTCTGGGAAACTGCTTTGTGATGTGTGAATTCCACTCCCAGAGTAGTAACCCCCTTTTCTTTGAGCAGTGTGGAAACACTGTGAAAAACATAAAACGGATATTTGAGAGACCATTGAAACCTATAGTGAAAAGGAAATATTCTCAAATAAAACTAGAAAGAAGCTTTCCAAAAAACTCCTTGATATTATTTGAAATCCCCTAAGAGATGAACCTTACTTTTCATTGCACAGTTTGAAAACACTGTTTTTGAGGAATCTGCAAAGAGATATTCGGGAGTACATTGAGGCCTAGGATGAAAAGGAAATAGCCTCAGATAAAACAAGAAAGAAGCTTTCTGAGAAACTGCTTCATGATATGTGCATCCATCTCACACATTTAAACCTTTCTTTACATTGCACTGTTTGGAAACACTGTCTTTGACGTATATGCAAAGGGCTATTCGGAGGCACATTGAGGCCTATGGTGACTAAGGAAATATTTTCAGATGAAAACTAGGAGGAAGTTTTTTGAGAAAACACTTGGAGATGTGGGCATTCATCTCTTAGAGTTAAAACTTTCTTTTGACTGAGCAGTTTGAAATCACTGTTAATGTGGTATCTGAGAAGGGATATAGGGAGTGCATTTAAGCCCATGGTGAAAATCGAAATATCCTCAGATAAAAACTAGAAAGAATCATTCTGAGAAACTCCTTTGTGATGTGTGAAATCATCTCACAGTGATAAAACTTTCTTGTCATTGAACAGTTTAGTAATACTGTTTTTGTGGAATCTACAGAGGGATATTTGGGAGCGCATTGAATCTATGGTAAAAAAGGAAATATCATCCAAAAAAAACTGGAGAGAAGTTTTCTGAGAAACTGCTGTATGATGTGTGAATTCCACTCACAGAGTTATATTTCTCTTTTACTTCAGCAGTGTGGAAACACTGTTTGTGTTTGATTTCAGAGAGTTAAAGCTTAGTTTTAATTGTGCAGTTTGGTAACACTGTTTTTGTATAATCTGCAAAGGTACTTTTGGGAGGACATTGAGGCTTACTGTGAAAAAGGAAATATCTTCAGATAAAAACTGGAGAGACATTATATCAGAAACTAGTTTGTGATGTGTGCATTACACTCAGAGAGTTGTACATCTCTTCTCACTGAGCTGTGTGGAAACACTGCTTGTGGAAAATGTACCAAGGGATATTACAGAGTGCATTGAATACTGTGGTGAAAAAGGAAATATCCTCAGATAAAAACAACAAAGAAGCTTTCTGAGAAACTGCTTGGTGACATGTGCATTTACCTCACAGAGATAAACCTTTCTTTACATTGCACAGTTTGCAGACTCTGTCTTTGACAAATCCACAAAAGGACTCTCAGGGGTGCATTGAGGCCTATGGAGAACAAGGAAATATCTTCAGATGCAAATTAGAAAGAAGCTTTCTGAGAAAGTGCTTTGTGATGTATGCATTCATCTCATAGAGGTAAACCTTTCTTTAGATTGAGCAGTGTGAACTCACTCCTTTTTTGGAATCTGAGATGGGATATTTGAGAGAGACTTCAGGTCTATGGTAAAAAAGAAAATACCCTCAAATAAAAACTAGAAAGAAGCTTTCCAAGAAACTGCCTTGTGTTGCGTGAATCCTCTCACAGAGTTAAACCTTACTTTTCACTGCATTCCTTAGTAATACGGTTTTTGTGGAATCTACAAAGGGATAATTGGAGCACATTGAGCCTATGGTGAAATAGGAAATACCTTCACATAAAAACTGGAGATAAACTGTCTGAGAAACTGCTGTATGATGTATGAATTCCACTCATAGAGTTATACCTCTATTTTCCTTGAGCAGTGTGGAAATACTGTTTACGTAGTACCTAAGAAGGTATATTTTGGAGCACATTGAAGCCTATGGTGAAAAAGGAAATATACTCAGATAAAAACAAGAAAGAAGCTTTTGAGAAACTGCTTTGTAATATGTGCATTCATCTCACAGAGTTAAACATTTCTTCATATTGTGCAGTTTGGAAACACTGTCTTTGATGTATCCGCAGAGAGATATTTGGGGACGCCTTGAGGCATAGAGTGAACAAGGAAATATCTTTAGATGAAACCTAGAAAGAAGCTTTCTGAGAAATTGCTTTGTGATGTGTTCATTCATCCCTTAGAGCTAAACCTTTCCTTTCATTGAGCAATTTGAAATCAAAGTTTTTGTGTCATCTTGGAAGGGATATTTGGGAATGCATTGAAGCTTATAGTGAAAAGGAAATATTCTTATACAAAACAGGAAAGAAGCTTTCCGAGAAACTGTTTCATAATAGGTCCATTCATCTCACTGTGGTAAACCTTCCTTTATATTGTGCAGTTTGTAGACTCTGTATTTGACAGAATCGTGAAGGGACACTTTGGGTTGTATTGAGGCCTATGGTGAAAAAGGAAATATCTTCCGAGGAAAACCATAAAGAAGCTTTATGAGAAACTGCTTTGTGATGTGTACATTCATCTCACAAAGTTAAACCTTTCTTTCAATTTAGCAGTTTGAAATCACTGTTTTGTTTCATCTGAGAAGTGATATTTGGGAATGCATTGAAGCCTATAGTGAAAAAGTAAATATCTTCAGATAAAAAATAGAAAGAAGCTTTCTGAGAAAGTGATTTGTGTTGTGTGAATTCCTCTAACAGAGATAAACCTTTTTTTTTTATCACTGAGCCGTTGTTAATTCTGTTTTTGTTTAATCTGCAAAGGGATATTCACGCACGCATTGAGGCCTATGGTGGAAAACGAAATATCTTCAGATAAAAACTGGAGAGAAGTTTTATGAGAAACTACTTTGTCATGAATGCATTCCACTCACAGAGTTATACCTTTATTTTCATTGAGCAGTGTGGAAACACTGCTTTTGTAAAATCTACCAGGGGATATTTTGGAGCACATTGAAGCATATGGTGAAAAAGGAAATATCCTCAAAATCCAGAAAGAAGCTTTTGGAGAAACTGCTTTGTGATATGTGCATTCATCTGACAGAGTTAAACCTTCCTTTAAATTCTGCAGTTTGGAAACTCTGTCTTTGACGAATCCGTGTACGGACACGTGGGGGTGCCTTGAGGCCTATGAAGAACCAGGAAATATCTTCAGATGGAAACTAGAAAGAAACTTTCTGAGAAGCTGCTTTGTGAAGTGTTAATTCATCACATAGAATTAAACATTTCTTTCAGTTGGACAGTCTGAAATCAATGATTTTGTGTCATCTGAGAAGCTATATTTGGGAACGCATTGAAGCCTATCGTGAAAAGGAGATATCCTCAGATAAAACCAGAAAGAACTGTTCTGAGAAACTGCTTTGTGACAGATGCATTCATCGCCCAAATTTAAACCTCTGTTTACATTTTGCAGTTTGTAGACTCTGTCTTTGACGAATCTGTGAAGGGACAATTGGGATCACATTGAGTCTTATCGTGAACAAGGAAATAGCTTCAGTTGAAAACTAGAAAGAAGCTTTCTGAGAAACTTCTTTGTGATATGTACATTCATCTCATATAGTTACCTCTTTCTTTCAATTGAGCAGTTTGATATCACTGTTTTTGTGGAATCTGAGAAGCGATATTTGGGAGAGCATTGACGCCTGTGGTGAAAAAGGAAATATCCTCAAATTAAAACTAGTAGGAATCATTCTGAGAAACTGCTTTAGGTTGTGTGAACTCCACTCACAGAGATAAACCTTACTTTTCTTTGCACAGTTTGGTAACACTCTTTTTGTAGAAACTGCAATGGGATATTCAGGAGTGCGTTGAGGCATGTGGTGAAAAAGGAAATATCTTCAGATAAAACTGAAGAAAAGCTTCCTGAGAAACTGATTTGTGATGTGTGTATTCCACTCATAGTGTTATACCTTTCATTACTGTCAGAACCATGGGCCACGGTTTGTGTACAACCTAAGATGTTATATTTTGGAGCAACTGAAGCCTAGGGTGAAAAAGGAAATATATTCAGATAATAACTGGGAAGAAGCTTTGGAAGAAACTTCTTTGTGTTAAGTGCATTCATCTCACAGAGCTAAACCTTTCTTCATATTGCACAGTTTGGAAACTCTGTCTTAGACATATCCATGAAGGGACATTTGGGGGAGCATTGAGGCCTATGGTAAGCAAGGAAATGTCTTCAGATGAAAACTAGGAAGATGCTTCCTTCAGAAACTGCTTTATGATGTGTGCATTCATCTCATAGAACTAAAACTTTCTTTTGATTGAGTCATTGGAAATCACAGTTTTTGTGGTACCTGAAAGGAATATTGGGAGCGCATTTATGCCTATGGTGAAAACGATATACCCTCAGATAAAACTGAAAGAAGCTTTCCGTGAAACTGCTTTGGATGTTTGAAATCATTTCACAGAGGTAAACCTTTCTTTTCATTGAGCAGTTTTGTAACACTGTTTTGAGGAATATTCAAAGGGATATTCGGGAGGGCATTGAGGCATATGGTGAAAAAGGAAATGTCATCAGATAAAACCTTTAGAGAAGCTTTCTGAGAAGCTGTTTTTGATGTGTGCATTCCATTCAAAGTTATACTTCTCTTAGCATTGAGCAGTGGGGAAACATTGTTTGCGTAAAATCTACCAAGGGATATTTCGGAGTGCGTTGAAGCCTATGGTGAAAATGGAAATATCCCCAGATAAAAACAACAAGGACGCTTTCTGAGAAAATATTTTGTGATATGTGTATTAATCTCACAGAATTTAACCTTACTTTACATTTTGCAGTTTGGAAACTCTGTCTTTGTGGGATTTGTGAAAGGACATTTGGGGGCACATTGAGGCATACGGTGAGCAAGGAAATACCTTCACATGAAAATTAGAAAGAAGCTCTCTGAGAAACTGGTTTGTGATATCTGCAGTCATCTCATATAATTAAACATTTCTTTTGATAGAGCAGTTTGAAATCACCGTTTTTGTGGATTCTGAGAAGGGATATTTGGGAGAGCATTGAAGCCTGGAATGAAAAAGGTAGTATCCTCAAATAACAACTAGAAAAAGGCTTTCTGAGAAACTGCTTTGTGATATGTGAAATCATCTCACAGAGGTAAACCTTACTTTTCATTGAGCAGTTTGGTAATACTGTTTTTGTGGAATCTGCAAAAGGATATTCGGGTGCACATTGAGGCCTATTGTGGAAAAGGAAACACTTTCAGATAAAAGCTGGAGAGAAGCTTTCTGAGAAACTGCTTTGTGATGTGTGAATTCCACTCACAAAGTTTTACCTCTCTTTTCCTTGAGCAGGGTGGAAACACTGTGTAAAAACTAAGAAGTGATATTTGGGAGTGCATTGAAGATTATGGTGAAAAAGCAAATATCCTCAAATAAAAACTAGAAAGAAGCTTTCCAACAACTACTTTGTGTTATTTGAAATCCTCTCAGAGATAAATCTTACTTTTCTTTGTGCAGTTTGATATCACTGTTTTAGTGGAATCTGCAAAGAGATATTCAGGAGCGCTTTGAGGCCTAAGGTGAAAAAAGAAATGTCTTCAGATAAAAATTGCAGAGAATCTTTCTGAGAAACTGTTTTGTGATGTGTGCATTCCAGTCATAGAGTTATAACTCTCTTTGCATTGAGCAGTGTGGAAACACTATTTGTGTAAAATCTACCAAGGGATATTTTGAAGCACATTGAAGTCTATGGTGAAAAAGGAAATATACTCAGATAAAAACAACAAAGAATGTATTCAAGAAAATGCTTAGTGATATGGGTATTCATCTCCCAGAGTTAAGCCTTTCTTTACATTGAGCAGTTTGCAGACTCTGTCTTTGGAAAATCTGCCAAGGATCACGTGAGGTTGCCTTGAGGCCTATGGGGAGGAAGGAAATATCTTTAGATGAAAACTAGGACGATGCTTTCTGAGAAACTGCTTTATGATGTGTGCATATATACACCATGGAATACTATGCAGCCATAACAAAGGATGAGTTCGAGTCCTTTGTAGGGACATGGATACAGCTGGGAACCATCATTCTCAGCAAACTATTGCTAGAACAGAAAACCAAACATCGCATGTTCTCACTCATAGGTGGAAATTGAACAATAAGATCACTTGGACATAGTAAGGGGAACATCACACACTGGGCCTATTGCGGGGAGGAGAGGAGGGATAGCATTAGGAGATATACCTAATGTAAATGATGAGTTAATGTGTGCAGCACACCAACATGCACATGTATACATATGTAACAAACATGCACATTGTGTACATGTATCCTTAAACTTAAAGTATAATAATAATAAAAAAGAAAACGAGAAAGCTTTCTGAGAAACTGATTTGTGATGTGTGCTTTAATCTCAAAGAGTTAAACCTTTCTTTTGATTGAGCAGTTTGAAATCACTCTTTTTGGGGAATCTGGAAAGGGATATTTGGGAGATAATTGAAGCCTATGGTGAAAAGAAAATATCCTCAAATAAAACTAGGAAGAAGCTTTCTGAGAAACTGCTTTGTGTTGTGTGAACTCCTCTCATGGAGATAAACCTAACTTTTCATTGCACAGTTTGGTAACACTGCTTTTGTGGAATCTGCAAGGGGATATTTTGAAGTGCATTGTGGCCTATGGTGAAACATGAAACATCTTGAGGTAAAAAGTGGAGAGAAGCTTTCTGAGAAACTGCTTTGTGATATGTGCAATCTACTCACAGAGTAATACTTTTTTTTCATTGAGCATTGTGAAAACACTTTTCGTGTAAAATCTACCAACAGGTATTTCACAGTACATTGAAACCTGTGGCAAAAGGAAATATCCTCAGATAAAAACTAGAAAGAAGCGTTCCAAGAAACTGCTTTGTGATATGTGTATTCATCTCACAGGGTTAAACCTTTCTTTACATTTCTCAGTTTGGAAACTCTGTTGTTGATGAATCCGCAGAAGATCATTTGAGAACATATTGAGGTCTATGGTGAGCAACAAACTATATTCAGATGAAAAATAGGAAGAAGCTTTCTGAAAAAAATACTTTTGGATGTGTGCATTCATCTCATTGAGATAAACCTTTTTCCTTTACTTTATTAAGCAGTTTGAAATCACGCCTTTTGTGGAATCTGAGACAACATATTAGGGAGAGCATTGAAGCCAAGCCTATTTTGTAAAAGGAAATATCCTCACATAAAATCTAGAAAGAAGCTTTCCCAGAAACTGATTTGTGTTTTGTGAAATCTTCTCACTGAATAAAATCTTAATTTTCATTGAGCAGTTTGGTAACACTGTTTTTGTGGAATCTGAAAAGGGTTATTCGGGAATGTTTTGAGACCTGTGGTGAAAAGGAAATATCTTCAGATAAAAAAATGGAGAAGAGGTTAATGAGAAACTGCTTTGTGATGCATGCATTCCACTCACAGAGTTATAAGTCTCGTTACTTTGAGACGTATGGAAGCACTGTTTGTACAAAATCTACCAAGGGATACTTCAGAGAGCATTGAAGCATAGAATGAAAAAGGAAATGTCCCCAGATGAAAACAGCAAAGAAGCTTTCCAAGAAACTACTTTGGGATGTGTGCATTAATTTTACAGAGTAAAATCTTTCTTTACCTTGCACAGTTTGGAAACTCTGGCTTTGAGGAATCCATGAAAAGACATTCGGAGCCGCTTTAAAGCCTATGGTCAGTGACGAAAAATCTACACATGAGAACTAGAAAAAAGCTTTCTGAGAAACTGCTTTGTGATTTATGCATTCATCTCATAGATTTAAAACTTCCTTTGAATTGAGCAGTGTGAAATCACTCTTTTTTTGGAATCTGATAAGTTATTTTGGGAGCGCATAAGACTATGGTGAAAAACAAAATATCCTCAGATAAAAACAAGAAACCTTCTGAGAAAGTGCTTTGTGATGTGTGAAATTATCTCAAAGAGTTACACCTATCTTCTATCTTTTCATTGAGCAATTTAATAACAATGTTTTTTTTTTTTTTGAATCTGCAAAGGGATATTCAGGAGCACATTGAACCTATAGTGAAAAAGGAAATATCTTCAGATAAAAGTGGAGAGAATCTTTCTGAGAAACTACTGTATGATGTGTGAATTCCACTCACAGAGCTATACCCCTCTTTTCCTCAAGCAGTATGGAAAGACTGTTTGCATAAAACCAAACAAGGGATATTTCAGAGTGCGTTGATCTATGGTGAAAAGTAAATATCCTCAGATAAAACTAGAAAGATGCTTTCCAAAAAAACTGTTTTGTGATATATATATTTATCTCACAGATTTAGACATTTCTTCACATTGCAGAGTTTGGAAACTGTCTTTGACATATCTGTGAAAGACATTTGCGGATGCATTGAGGCCTATGATAAACCAGGAAATATCTTCAGATGAAAACTAGAAAGAAGCTTTCTGAGAAACTGGTGTGTGATCTGTTCATTCATCCCATAGAGTTCAATATTTCTTTTCATTGAGCAGTCTGAAATCAATGTTTTTGTGTCACCTGAGATGCAATATTTAGGAATGCATTGAAGCCGATAGTGAACAAGGAAATACCCTCAGATAAAAACTATAAAGAAGCTGCCGGAGAAACTGCTTTGTGATAGGTGCATTCATCTCACAGAGTTTAACTTTTCTTTACATTGTGCCGTTTGTAGACTCTGTCTTTGACAAATCCACAAAGGGAAACTTGGGGTTGCCTTCATGCCTATGGTGAACAAATAAATATTTTCAGAGGAACACTGCAAGGAAGATTTCTGGACATACACCATGATGGTCGAACAAGAATAGCTTCAACCTCCAGCTCCCAGCTTGAGTGACAGAGATGTGTGATTGCTGCATTTCCATCTAAGGAACTGGGTTCATCTCACTGGGACTTGCTTGACAGTCAGTGCAGGACAGTGGGTGCAGCCCAAGGAGTGATAGCCAAATCAGGGTGGGGCATTGGCTCAAACAGGGAACAATAGGGTTAAGGGTATTCCCTTTCTTGCCCATCCTAGAACTGCAATTTACCAAGGGTCTTAGCAAATGTCACACCAGTAGATTAAATCCCATGCCTGGCTCAGAGGGTCCCACGCCCATAGAGCCTCCCTCATTGCAGCACAGCAGTCTGAGATCTAACTGCAAGGTGGCAGGAAGGATAGGGGAAGGGGTGCCCTCCATTGCTGAGCCTTAAGTTGGTAAACAAAGTGTCTGGGAAGCTTGAACTGGGGGGAGTACACTGCAGCTCAAGGAGGCCTGCCTGCCTCTGTAGACTCCATCTATGGGGACAGGGCATAGCTAAATAAAAAGCAGCAGAAACCTCTGCAGATGTAAATATCCCTATCTAATAGCTTTGAATAAAGTAGTGGTTCTCCCAGCAAGGAGGTTGAGATCGGAGAATGGACAGACTGCCTAGTCAAATTGCTCACTGACACCCACATAATTTGACTGGGAGAGCCTAACTGGGAGTAGCCTAACTGGAGTTGACCTCAACCAAACTTCAAGAGGCCTGCAGCTGAGGGTCCTGACTGTTAGAAGGAAACCTAACAAACAGAAAGGACATCCACACCCAAACCTCATCTGTACATCACCATCATCAAAGACAAAACGTAGATAAAACCACAAAGATGTGGAAAAAGCAGTGCAGAAAAGCTCAAAATTCAACAAATGAGAGCACCTGTCCCCCTCCAAAGGAGTGCAGCTCCTCACCATCAATGGAAGAAAGCTGCACAGAGAATGACTTTGACAAGTTGAGAGAAGAAGGCTTCAGCCAATCAAACTTCTCAGAGCTAAAGGTGGAATTACAACCCCAGCACAAATAAACTAAAACCTTGAAAAAAGATTTAATGAATGGATAACTAGAATAACCAATGCAGAGAAGTCCACAAACTACCTGATAGAGATGGAAACCATGACACGAGAACTATGTGATAAATGCACACGTTTCTGTAACTGACTCAATCAACTGGAAGAAAGAGGATCAGTGATTGAAGACCAAATCAATGAAATGAAGCAAGAAGAGAAGTTTGGAGAAAAGGAGTAAAAATAAATTAAGAAATCCTCCAAGAAATATGGGATTGTGTGAAAAGACCAAATCTACATCAGATTGGTGTACCTGAAAGTGACGGGGAGAATAGAAGCAAGTTGGAAAACACTCTGCAGGATACTATCCAGGAGAACTTCCCCAACCTAGCAAGGCAGGCCAATGTTCAAATTCAGGAAATACAGAGAATGCCGCTAAGATACTCATTGAGAACAGCAACTCCAAGACACATAATTATGAGATTCACCAAAGATGAAATGAAGGAAAATAAGTTAAGGACAACCAGAGAGAAAGGTAAGCTTACCCACGAAGGAAAGCCCATCATACTAACAGCAGATCTCTCAGCAGAAACTCTACAAGCCAGAAGAGAGGGGGGCCCAATATTCAACATTTTTAAAGAAAATAATTTTCAACCTAGAATTTCATATCCAGCCAAACTAAGTTTCATTAGTAAAGGAGAAATAAAATCCTTTACAGACAATAAATGCTGAGAGAGTTTGTCACCACCAGGCCTGCCCTACAATAGCTCCTGAAGGAAGCACTAAATATGGAAAGGAACAACCAGTACCAGTCATTGCAAAAACATACCAAAATGTAAAGACCATCAATGTTAGGAAGAAACTGCATCAACCAATGACCAAAATAACAAACTAACATCATAATGACAGGATCAAGTTCACACATAACAATACTAACCTTAAATGTAAATGGGCTACATGGTCCAATTAAAAGACACAGACTGGCAAATTGGATAAAGAGTCAAGACCCATCAGTTTGCTGTATTCAGGAGACCCATCTCACGTGCAGAGATACACATAGGCTCCAAATAAAGGGATGGAGGAAGATCTAGAAAGCAAGTACAAAACAAAAAATGCAGGATTTGCAATCCTAGTCTCTGAAAATACAGACTCGAAACCAACAAATATCAAAAGACACACACAAGGCCATGACAATCGTAAAGGGATCAATTCAACAAGAAGAGCTAACTATCCTACATATATATGCACCCAATACAGGAGCACCCAGATTCATAAAGCAAATCCTTTGAGACTTACAAAGAGACTTAGACTCCCATACAATAATAATGGGAGACTTCAACACTCCACTGTCAACATTAGACAGATCAACAAGAGAGAAAGTTAACAAGGATGTCCAGGAATTGCACTCAACTCTTCACCAAGCGGACCTAATAGACATCTACAGAACTATCCACCCCAAATCAACAGAATATACATTCTTCTCAGCACCACATCACTCTTATACCAAAATTGACCGCAGAGTTGGAAGTAAAGCACTCCTCAGCAAATGTTAAAGAGCAGAAATTATGACAGACTGTCTCTCAGAC